>NC_140919.1:32393534-32571866 GCF_045865225.1 Trachurus japonicus
CGAAATATGTCGACGTACGCGACCAGACATAACGTAAAAGAGCAGGGTGCTAAGGTCAGTCCCGCACACGAGGCAAGTGATGAGTTTAGCATGGCAGCCATTGCTAACCTTTTGGAAGAACACCGCCAAGCCCTCTCCGCTGATTTCAAAGCGTCCATCTCAACACTCGAAACAAAGCTGGACCACGTCCACACCACAGTGTCTGACCACGCTCAGAAGATAGTCTCTCTCAAGGTAAATGCTACTCTACAAGACGAGCGCCTGTTGACAGTGGAGGCATCCTGTGCTATGCTAACGGAGAGCAATGCTAAGCTGTTAGCTAAAGTCAGTGACCTGGAGTCCCGGAGCCGGCGGAACAATATCAGAGTGGTCGGCGTACTTGAGTCAGTGGAGGGACCGCGACCCACAGCCTTCTTTGCAGACCTGCTCATTAGGGGTGTAACGGTATATGTATTCGTCCCGTGCCGTCACGGTACGGGGGTCACGGTTCGGTGCACACAGTCACACGACGAATACGTCTGAATGAATATTAAAAAAAAGAAAAAAAAGTCGAGTCCTCACTCGAATCCAGGTGGCGGTAATGAGCCTCGAAGCTGCCTGCAGCCGTCATAGCAAACGAAGAAGAGAAGTGATGAGAGAGTGAAGTTAGAGGAGGAGAGCTGTCTGCTTCATTCATGTCACTGTGGCTTCTCAATGAAACAAACGGCGGCGGCTCGCGACCATAATACAGTCATGCTCGCGACTGGTCCACCGGACAAAGTCCGTCGGCGATGTTTCACGGATGCGCGGTGCGTCGCTAGAAACGCATCAAACACGTAGCGCATGTTCAACCCGATATGTCAATCACTGGTGCAAGTAAAAAGACAAGTTGTGTGCAACAACTTATCCCGCAGCTTTTAAGCCTCTTGACATGAACACAGACAGGTGAGGAGAAAAGGAGACCGCACACTATATATAATCAGACACATTTTGTCTGATGAAGGGCTGACGCCCGAAACGTGAGTGACATTAAACTGTCACGGGAGCTTTTAACTAGTGTGCGGTCTCCTTTTTTACCTGTGTCTTTCTTGGTGGTCCAGCACCTAGTCTTCAGTTTTTTGGGGGATGTGCGTGTAGCTGCCTAATATGTTTTATGAACACAGGCAGGACCAGAAACATCACCAAAGTAACTGCTAGTCTAATTTAACTGTGTAAACCAACATTGATGTCAGTTTATTGTTTTGTTTTTTTAATAATATGTTTTTAATAATAATAATTTAATAATTCGAATAATAGTTGCCAGTTGTCAAGTGCACGTTTTTTTTCCTCTAGAATTAATGAATGGCATTATAACACTCCTAATGCACTTGTTAGGGTCCGGGCAGCTAAGCTGCCGGGACACTATTGTATTCCTAGGAATTCTTCTTCTTCTTCTTCTTTCTTTCTTTCTTCTTCTTCCAAGGAAGTCATACTTCCCATGGGCGAAAACTCACCAAACTTTGCACAAAGGTTCAGTCCCATGCCAGATGCACTCAACTCCAAGGACATGTGCCCCCCCCTCCTAGGGGGGGCACAATAAGCGTTTAAATTTAAAAACTTTAAAAATTCCTACCAAACCAACGGTAGATGCTACAGTGTTGAAACTTCACCACAATGTAGCCTCAATACTGCTGAAACTTTTGTCCACTTAAACTTATTACAAATTATGAAGTCCATCACTCTGTTTTTTTCAATAACTGTAAAACTTTTAAAATGTATCTCCTCCCACAATTTTTGCTCAATTGTCACCAAACTTGCTACAGAGCATCTCCAGACCGTCCTCCACAAAACTTGTTTCTCGGATTTTTGATTAAGCAAAAATTGAGCCTACAGTGCATGAAAACGTTTGACTGTAAACAGTACTGTAAACATATATCATCAAATTCTTGCTAAATACATTTTCAAACTTCCTGAAAAAAAATGAGAATATTCTGGAGTCATGGTTGATGAAGTTTAGCAAATATCAGAATTTTAATTCAAAAACTGAATTTTTGAGAACATTTTGAATTCTGCTCTCATGGAAACAACTGCAGTCAATGTGAGAGTGGAATTTATAAACATCATATTTTCTCTTATGAAGCAAAACACGTATCATTAAAAACAAATCACCAACATTTCCATGCTGTCAAGATGCAATTTATGTATTATCAGATTTTTGTTTAGATGACTGAATTATTGACATTTTGACCATTTCATCACAACAGCTGCCCGGGCACTGGCTCACCTGAGTGGATAAATGAAGCTACACAGCAGGTCTCACTACCAGCCAATTAGCTCAGCGAGTTAGGAGCTGGTTCTTGGTGTCAGAGATTGTGAGTTCGAGACCCAACAAGGATGATGATGACAGATCAAGATGTCACATGTCCTCAAGCTGTTTTGCTGTCTAAATGCAATTTATGTATTAACAGATTTTTGTTTAGATACTTTTTGAAATCTGCCTCGACAACAGCTGCCCGGGCACTGACTCACCTGAGTGGATAAATGAAGCTACACAGCAGGTCTCATTAACAGCCAATTAGCTCCGCGAGTTAAGAGCTGGTTCTTGGTGTCAGAGATTGTGAGTTCGAGACCCAGCAAGGGAGATGATGACGATGATGATCCAAATAGCTTGGACTGGACCATGTGCGAAAGCTCTTAACATCTTAGACTCATAGTAGATGTTTGACAAATACATATCATTATTTTACCTCAAAAACTGATTTTTCTTTTTACTGTGGTTTCAAATCTGCCTACACGACAGTGAATGGCTTACTCAATTTGTGAAGCCACTGTTGAATGCCACTTGTCAAGTAGCTCAGTGCGATAGACAACAGTCTTTGGTTCCCGAGGTTGTGGGTTCAATCCTCAACTAATGCAAATTGAACATTATAAGGTCAACTGTCCTGTCTTCCTATTCTCCTGTTTGTTGCTCAGAATTGCCTAAATTTGCCCAAAAGTAGCCCGGACCCGACCCATCGCTGCGCAGCAGCTATAATTTTATTTTGTATTCTTTTTTCTTTTAACTTTTATAACACAAGACAGATTTTAGTTTTACATTCAATTAGTGTCTGTTGTACCGAAACCGTACCGAACCGTGACCCCTGAACCGAGGTACGTACCGAACCGTGACTTTTGTGTACTGTAACACCCCTACTGCTCATGGAAGTTTTTGGCGAAGGCGTCCTGGACTCACCGCAGGAATGTGACCGAGCTCATCGTACGCTATCCGAGAAACCGAAGCCGGGGCAGAGAGCACGGCCCGTCATTATCAGGCTGCACAGGTACCAGGTGAAGGAGAGGATCATACGTGAAGCCCGAACCAGGAGAGGCAAGCTGCAGTACAGAGGCTCCCCCATCTCCATTTACGAGGACTACGCGCCGGAGGTTGTGGAACAACGCCAGAAGTACAGGGAGGTGATGTCGGAGCTCTACAACATGGACTTCAAACCTGCATTGCTATTCCCTGCCAGGCTTGTCATCGTGATGAAAGATGGGGAGAGGAAGAGGTTTTCTTCGGTCTCCGAGGCTAGAGGCTTCATAACATCCATCCGCACGGAGGAGACCTGACGACCATGAGCGACTACAGTAAGCCCACCATGATGAGCCACTGTTATGCTTACTGGATAACCGTGAGTTAATATGATGCCAACTGTCTTCACCAGCCCCGGACGGGCCTGGAGTTAATTCTCAGACTGCATCATTAGTAGTTACAGACCACGGTCCCGACGGACTGCTGGTGTTTTGACTGTGCAGAGGTTTAAACAATAATCACCGGCTGGACATTTTATTACATTACCTGCACATTGATTTGAGATCCGATATTCGCTAATAATTTTTTGAATTCCCTCTTTTTCATGTTTCTTTCTTCTCGTTTACACTACTTTAAGAATTTAGATTATCTTCAACCCGTTCTCGTTTTTTTTTTTTTTTAATTTACACATGTGTTTGCAAAGTTTAACAAGCTCTACCTCCTGGTCCTGGATGTTATTATTATTCTCACAGGATGTTCTAGAGTTTTTAAACGTTTTATGGAGCCATAGATGTGCAAGTCCTATGCAGTAATATTTTATACTTTGGCTCATTTCTCCGCAAAAAAAAAAAAAAAGTTTATATACCTGGTCTGGAACATAGCACTTGATATGTTTATTAATGTTTTTCTCTGTGACTTATGGGGTCAATTATTGTTAATGCAAGGGAAGGAGACCCCGGAAGCTTAGTTTAGTTGTTAGCTGTGAGCTGGAGAGCTCGGATGTTGTTCCTTATTGTGGGTGTAGCCCATCACTGTTTTGTCTTTATTTTTTGTCCCCCCCCCCTTTTTTTTTTCTTTTTTTTTCTCTCCTTTTCAACGCCTCCCCATTCTCTCTCCCTTCATTACAGTACAGAATACAGGTCATGCAGTGTCAATCTAACTCGTTACTGTCGGCTCTATGGCTAATGCTGTGAAGACAGATAACGGAGTGCGTCTGATTTCCTGGAATAGTAAGGGCATGAACAATGCGATTAAAATTGGTAAGATCCTGACACAGTTACAACACCTTAAAGGGGACGTGATATTTTTGCAAGAGACACATCTCAAAACATCTGACACCCCACGTATTAAAGCAGAACTTTGCAAGTCGGCCGGAAATAGCTCGCTCCTTCGTTGGTTTCTCTTTTTTTCCCTCTCCGGAGCTCCCCCACAGTTCTGGGAGGCACATGTCACTGTCGTAAAAAAAAAAAAACTCGCCGCCGCCACCTCCTCCACCCCCCCTACACGTGCTTGTGTTTACTGCTGTTTGCTAAGCCCTGCTAACACCGAGCTAATGCTAACACGGAGCTAATGCTAACGCGGAGCTAACGCTAAAACCGAGCTAACGCTATGCTAACACGGAGCTAACGCTAACACGGAGCTAACGCTAATACAGCCACACACAGGCACAAAGACACAGACATACACACACAGGAATAAACGTTCCAAAACGCGAAGGTGTGTGTGTGTGTGTCATGATGTATTACATTATCTTATAAAAGACCCATGGTGTGTGTATCTGTGTTAGCATTAGCTCCCTGTTAGCCACAAGCCGAACTTCATCAGTACAAACATTTCATGTTTCCATGGTTTCCTCCGACTTTCCGAACTCAAACCAATCACGATTCGTGACATGCATGACGTCATATGCGTTCTTATCTCGTACTGCCGTAAGGCAGTTTCTCGCGATAGTTCTATCCATTGACGAGATTTGTAACACCGAGACGGACGACTGATCTTGCAAGTGCGGTTTTCAGCCAGTGGGGGGGGTGAGCGCATTGGCCTAGACCCCATTCACTTCATAACAGGTCACTCAACCATCACAGTGACTCTGAGCCACAATAATTACAGCCCAATTCCTGCATAGTTCTGCTTTAAGAGGGCGTGGATGAGCCACTTATTCCATTCAAAATTTACAGATTAAGTTAGAGGGGCAGCCATTATCATTCATAAAAGGGTCTTGTTCGAGCCAACAAATGTAATTCTAGACACTGACGGCCGCTATGTCATAGTTTCGGGCACGCTTCAGAATATACCTGTGGTCTTAGTTTTAGTTTATGCGCCAACCTGGGACGATGACCAATTTTTTACGAGGCTCTTTGCAAAAATTCCAAACGCTGATAGTCACCGCATTATTATGGGTGGGGACTTTAATCTGGTGCAGGATGTGACTCTCGACAGATCTTCCCCTACACAAACCACACTATCCAAATCAGCGAATGTAGTAAAAACGTATGTATCGCAGTTGGGAATCTCTGATCCTTGGAGGTTTAAAAACCCCCATGGTAGAGCTTTTTCTTTTTTTTCCCATGTACACCACACGTTCTCCCAAATAGATTTCTTCCTGCTTGATAATAATCTCCTAGACGCCGTGAATGCATGTGAGTATCACCCAATAACCATCTCCGACCATGCTCCCACCACAGTTGACATTAGTTTTCCACGAGATACAACTCCACGCTCACGATGCAGGTTCAGCTCGCACTTGTTGTCAGATAATACATTCAAAGATTTTGTTGCGACTCAAATTCGTTCTTACATAGAGTTTAATGACACTCCTGATGTCAGCAGTAACATTCTGTGGGAAGCGCTTAAAGCTACTATTCGTGGACAGGTGATATCTTATATTTCCCAAATGAGAAGGGCTGAGCAGGCTAGGCAGGTGGAAATTGCAGAGGAACTTTTAAAGCTTGATGGAACCTACTCCACCTCCCCATCCCCCACCCTCTATAAGAAACGGTTACTGCTACATTCGGAACATGACCTGTTAATGACACGCGTAGTGGAGAGACAGCTGCGACAATCGAAACAAAACTTTTTTGAGCAGGGAGATAAGGCTGGAAGATTATTGGCACAGCAGGCCCGCGCAGCTAGCACTTCTAGATTGATTTCTCAAATTAAGCAACCTGATGGTAGCCTCGCTTCTGATCCAGCAGTTATCAATAAGTGTTTTTCTGATTTCTATACCACACTGTACACTTCTGAATGCAACCCAATTACTGCAGCGACCCCCAACCCTTTAGACCGGTTAACATATCCTCAAATTGAAGTAAATATCGCCAGAGAATTGGGCAGACCCATCTCTTTGTTGGAGGTGCACGAAGCAATCAATTCTATGCAAAACAGGAAATCTCCCGGTCCCGACGGTTTTACAGTCGAGTTCTTTAAGGCGTACTCGATGTTACTAGCCCCCATCCTGGTGAGAATGTTCAATGATTCCTTTACTGAAGGCAGACTGCCAACGACCCTGTATGAGGCATCTATTTCACTGCTTCTGAAGAAAGATAGAGATTCAATTCAATTCAATTCACCTTTATTTAAAGTGTAAAATCACCAAAACATGGTCTCAGAACACTTTACAGGACAACACACACAGAGGAGAGAATTAGAGATGACAATTAGGCCAACATGACAGAACAGCAACAACAACAGCAACAGCAACAACAACAACAACAACAACAACAACAACAGAAACAGTGACGATAGTGACACGAAACAAAGAACAAAAATGAAGCAAAGACAAACAACAGAACAGAAATAAAACGTGCGAGATCCCACCTCCTGTCTCACTTTTAAACATAGATTATAAGATTCTGGCTAAGGTTCTCGCCCTCCGCCTCCAAAGTGTGATGTCATCAATAATCTCCTTAGACCAGACAGGCTTCACATTGGGGAGACATCCATTCTTTAACACCAGAAGGCTATTGAACATTATATACTCACCTGCGTCAAACACTCCTGAAATTGTAGTGGCGCTTGATGCAGAGAAAGCTTTTGACCGGGTGGAGTGGGGATTTCTATTTTTTATTTTAGAGAAATTTGGCTTTGATTCTAATTTTATTTCTTGGGTTAAACTTCTGTATGCCATCCCCTCGGCTTCTGTAAATACTAACGGCGTCCATTCAGCATACTTCCCTCTCAAACGTGGGACCCGGCAGGGATGTCCGCTTTCACCTTTGTTGTTCAATATAGCCATCGAGCCACTAGCCATCTGGCTTAGAAACCAGAATGATTTTGAAGGCATTTCTCGTTTCGGTCTAGTTCACAAACTCTCTTTATATGCTGATGACCTTCTCTTATTTATTTCAAACCCCACATCCTCCCTCCCCCCAATTTTGTCAACTCTGGATCAGTTTGAGCACCTATCAGGGTATAAATTAAACATTCAGAAAAGCGAGTTATTTTTTGTTAATAATTTGGCGAGATCTCTCCCACAATCCGTGTTTCCTTTCAAAATAGCTGAAGAGGGATTCAAGTATTTGGGGGTGTTTATTACCAGCTCCTTCAGGGAACTCTTTCAGAAGAATTTTCAGCCCTTATTAGATAAATGCAAGTCGGACTTGTCCAGATGGGCTGCCCTCCCCCTGTCTCTTGCAGGCCGAGTTAATCTCATTAAGATGGTAGTTCTTCCGAAATTTTTGTATCTTTTTCAACACATTCCAATTTGTCTTAATAAATCCTTTTTTGTTAATCTCGACCAACAATTTAATACTTTTATTTGGCATAATAAACCAGCCCGTATTAAGAAAAAACATTCTTCAACTTCCCAAACCTGAAGGTGGGCTAGCATTGCCAAATTTTCGCCACTATTTTTGGGCCTGCAACATTAATAAACTTATATATTGGCTCCATGGTGAAGGTGCAGACACCTGTCCACCCTGGGCTCACACTGAGATCTCATCTTCTTCTTGCTCTCTACATTCTACGATATGTTCACAGCTCCCCATAAGTGCCCATAATGTCTCACCTAATCCGGTCGTCACCAATACAATTAAAAGCTGGATCCAGTTCAGAAAGCAGCACGGTTCCCATAGGGCTTCGATTCTTTCCCCGGTTTTGAATAATTATGCATTTCTCCCTTCCCGCTCTGACCCTACATTCCGCATATGGTCGGATAAGGGCCTCAGAACACTTAAGGACCTGTATGAAGAAGGTGTTTTCACGTCTTTTGCATCTATGTCAGATAGATACAACCTGCCTAATAGCCATTTTTTTCGGTATCTTCAAATGAGACACTTTATCCAAAAGCAGTTCCCACATTTCCCAAACCGCCCCCCTGAAGCTGAAATAGACCAACTGCTGTCTCTCGACCTGCAACAAAAGCGACTGATATCTGTCATTTATAATAAGATTGCACTTCTGAGCCCAGCCCCCACTATATCGCCTAAAAACGTATGGGAAAAGGATTTGGGGGTAGACATTACTGATGTCCAGTGGAGAGACATTCTAAAACTAATCCATTCTTCGTCGATTTGCGCCAGGCACGGTCCATTACAGTGGAAGGTGCTTCACAGAGCCCATTTCACTAACGCTAAATTGGCAAAGATATATCCAAGTCACAGTGATGCCTGTAACCGCTGTAAACAGTCCCCAGCCGACCATGTGCACATGTTCTGGTCGTGCCCGAGGTTGACCAACTTTTGGTCCAATATATTCCAAACTCTCAAACAGGCTCTCAACACAAATTTAGAACCAAATCCCCTGACTGCTCTTTTTGGTCTTCCTCTGCCTAAAAATCTCCCTGTTTCTACACAGCGTGTCATGGCCTTTACCACCTTGATAGCCAGGCGTGCCATTCTACTTAAATGGAAGCATGTTTCCCCACCGACTCATAACAGTTGGATACGGGAGATTTTACAATGTCTAAAGTTAGAGAAGTTAAGGTTTTCACAGAAGGGATCTCAGCATTCCATAAAACTTGGGACCCACTGCTGGATTATATTAGTAACAGTCTTAATGTTACTCCTGATGATGCCGAGGACGCTTCTTAACTGTTGGAAAGAGAGAGTACCCCCCCCCCCTTTTTTTATTTTTTTATTTCTATTTATTTATTTTCTTCTATTCTCCTTTGATATTTATCTATATTTGTATATATACTTACATTTGATATTTCTTCTTTGATACATTTATTACTTTACCCTTTTTTTTTGTCTTATCTGTACTAAATTTATTTGTGTAATAATTGAGTCGTTTACTGTGATTACATCTGACATGGGTTGTTGGGAGGGATAGTGGGATTCATGTTGGGGTTCTCTTTTTGTCTTGTTCTTTTTTTGTACTTCACTCTAATGCAGACGCTGTAACACAACGTGAAACTGATGAATTGTTCTGTACTGTCTGCAAAAACTCAATAAAGAAATTGGGAAAAAAAAAAAATGACCATGATCATTTTTGGAGAAATTATGAGATTATAATGGGTGTGTATTGCATGGAATGTTCGTGTCAGAGTGCGTGACATCATCGGTTAGAGTGGGAGAGAGTGAAAAAACATTCTGTATTTTTTCTGGATAAACTGTCAGCACGGCCACAATTTACACTCTACACACATGATTTTTTCAGAATTTGTAAGACAAACTTGTTATCTCTCATATCATGTGCTCAAAATATCAGAGAGACTTACAGAATTTACAGAATAAGCCTCTGAGTGCGGCCACGTCTGTCTCTGCTCCTCATTGACTCCAATACAAATATTTTCTGAGAGAAGCAGAACGGACCGATGTTTTAAAACTGCCAGCGTCGCCAAAATATTTACTGTAGAAACACCAAATCGTACCACATTTTTCAGGAAGTCCTTAGAGCAACGTTGATCTGTGTTTTGTTCTGATAGGAGTTACCGTTTTGTCACGCTAAGCCTTTTCCGAGACCAGTGCAGAGGCAGAAAATCGCTCTTTTTCTCCACGTTTCTGTCTCTCTCAGCCTGGGGGGCCCCTATCGCCGTGGTAACCACCTCGAACGAGGTAATGTCTGATTCTCAGGCCAGAGCTCGTTAACTTCATAAACAATCCACCTGGTGCTCATTTAAATGTTTATAAACACAGACACAGCTAAATCAGACTGACACAGGATGCAGCTCATAACATGTGTCAAGTCACACACACACACACACACACACACACACACACACACACACACACACACACACACACACACACACACACACACAGACTCTAGAGCCAGCTTCATGTGATTACAGTTACAGACACACACACAATCAAAACACACAGGTAACATACAAATGCGCGTGGAAGCGCGCACTCCTCTCCCACACGTAACTTCATGTGATTATACACACACACACACACAGTTAACCTAATGTGGTTACAGCTCCTCCATATCAGTGCTTAGAGAGATGATCATGTGTCTGATCAGCTCTGTCTTGACCTTAAGATCGTGGGTTTGATTCCCATGTTGACAGAGATGGCAAAACCGGCAGTAGCCCCGTGGGCCATTCAAAATTTCCCCAGAGGAAATTTTCTAGTTATGAATAATATCCACTGGGGATATTCGTGATAATATACATTTTAAATTAAATTAAAATTATAGAATAGATAAGTAAGAAAGGGGAAGGGTCAGTTTTACTTCTACTTTCTCCTTTACGGACACTTTTTTTTTTTCATGTTTCATGAAATAAATAAACATTTCTTTGTCAGCAGGAGCGCCGCGGCTGCATCAGGCTCGCGCCTGGGTGAAATTTCGAAAGGGGGGGCGTCTGGTCTATGTGCTGCGGGCGATCATGTCAGGCAGGAAGTCAAACACAGAAACACGAGAGAATCCGGTCAATTTTCAAAATAAAACACATTCGGGCCATTCACATGGAGCGTCTTTTGCGCGTGCGTTTCCATTGTTTTCAATGTAACCGCGCGCCTTGTGCGCGCCAAATCCGAAGCGACGCCGACGCGCCGCGCACGCGGTGCGACGCGCCTTTTTTTCCGTGCGCGTCCGAGGCGCAATCGAGGCGCGTCCCAGGCGCACGGAGATGAAAAATTCTCAACTTTTTCGAATGCCGCCCGCGCACCGCGTGTCATCTGATCAGAATTGAGCAGATCAACTTCAACAAAAACATCCTGTCACTGCTGGAGGAGACCTTTGGAGGAAAAAGATGGATTTCCAGCACCGCAAACTGCTCTCAGCAGCTTTGCTGCTTGGTGTCTTTGTGAAGAAGAAGAGAAAAACTCGCCGTGTCTGGGTGCATCCCATCCTTCAGCGTCGGAAAACTTGGGTGAATTTCATCATCTGATCCAGGAGCTTCGTCTGGACGACGGCAGGTTCAAGGAATATTTCAGAGTTGATAAAGATCAGTTTGAGCTGCTCCTCAGAAAAGTTGGCCCCAGTATCACAAGACAGAGCGTCTGCCGTGAAACCATCTCTCCAGCGCAACGGCTGTGCATTTGTCTGAGGTAATTATTTTTTTATTTCAATATGTCGGGGAGACCCGAGACGGTTGTAATACTTTTTTTCTTTTTCTTTTCTTTGTCTCAGCCGCTATAGTGTTTACTGTATGTTAAGGCTCAAAATATGACCCTCATTTGTCCACTACAAATAGCAGTGCCACTGAATTAATTATCAATCATCTATCTATCATCAGTAATCTCATAATTGATGGCTCAACGATGAACAATGTCAGTTGTGTGGATTTGTTGATGTTTATTTTTAATTACGAAAATAAACACAGATATGCTTATTCTTACCCAAACTGATTATTTTTTTAAATGTCACATATATACAAATTATTTTTTAAAATGTCACATCATGTCATATATCTATCATGCCACTGCATTGCAATTATTTGGCCTGTTGGATTTTTATGTGCAACAGAGTCCTAGGTTTACTTAAAAAAAAAATGTTTTAAATTACATTAACATAATCACTGTCACAATAATTCTCAGCCTGTTTCTCACATACAATTAATATATATTCTATTTATTACAGGTATCTTGCAACTGGGGATTCCTTCAGGACCATTGCATTCAGTTACCGTGTGGGACACTCTACAGTTGCTGGCATCGTGAAACACGTTTGTGAAGCCATCTGGGACAACCTGGTAGGAGAGTTCATGCCACCCCCCAACAGAGAAAGCTGGAGAAGAATTGCGGCCGATTTCCATCAGTTGTGGAATTTCCCCAACTGTGTCGGGGCAGTGGATGGAAAGCACGTGGTGATCCAGGCCCCTGCCTCCAGCGGATCCCTGTATTATAATTATAAAGGGTCTTTCTCTATTGTGCTGCTTGCTGTTGTTGATGCCCAGTATCGCTTCAGAGTGGTAGATGTTGGAGCTTATGGTCGAAGCAGTGATGGTGGGACATTAGCTGTCTCAACATTTGGAAGAGCTCTTTGTCAGGGAACTCTTGCTCTTCCGGACGACACAACACTTCCTGGTGCTGAACATCTGGGGCCTATGCCACATGTATTTGTGGCTGATGAAGCATTTCCCCTGAGAAGATACATGATGAGGCCATACCCCGGCCAAAACATGGGAAGAGAAAAGAGAATCTTCAACTACAGACTGTCCCGGGCCAGACGCATGGTGGAGTGTACCTTCGGCATATTGGCATCACAGTGGCGGCTGTACAGAAGGGTGCTAGGAGTGACACCGGAAATGGCAGAGAAAGCCGTCAAAGCCACATGTGTCCTCCACAATCTTCTCAGGGCAGGTCTGTCGAATGATCATCCACAGACCACAACAGGATCTGAAGATAGTCCCAGGGCCATGGGGGGCCTGAGACGTTTGAGCAGCAACAACGCCTCACGGGAGGCTAACGCCATCAGAGAGAGGTTCACAGAATATTTCTCGTCTGCTGAGGGAGCAGTTACATGGCAGGAAGACATTATTTAACATTATATCATAATATCTTATCAATATCTGAATCATACAGAATCTACAAATATAAATTGTGTTCATGATAAAATAAATGGATTATATTTGTTAAAAAAAAACAATGAAACTTCGACTCATTTCTAACAATCTATTTATTGATTCTCATTGAAACTCTGCTTCATATAAAATTTGCTCAATTTTCATTCTAACTTGTGATTTTTTTTGCTGCGATAGCCGTTTAAATGTTCCCACAAGACTCATGAAGTAGAGTTCGTCATGATCTTGAGGTTTGCTCAGGTTGTTCAGAATAACTTTTTGAAAGTCACTCAGATCTTCTTCAGTGTTCTTTCTTTTTTTCGTCACACGTGGTCCAGATGAGACAGGGGTAACAGGGAGGGGGGGCTGGGGTGAGAGGGACTGGCTGCTGCGTGCCTGCTGGCTGCTTCCTGCTGGCTCTGTGTCTTGTTCCACTGGAAACAGGGTCAGGGTGATGAGGTTATCACCCTGACTTTCCTATGGGGATAAGAGAAGGGTTTGTTTTAACAAAATATCTTTAAATGTGACAAATACTTATGAATTTCTCACATATATTTTAAATAGGTATACGTTTGAATAATCCAAACTGTTTTCATCACTGTACAGCTTCTTAAAATAGACTATAGAAGTAGGCTAATATTCTAGTAGTAATGATAACAATATAACAATAACAATAATCATAATCATAATAATAACAAACAAATATACCAGAAATCTAACACTCTTGTTGAAGAGCTTACTTAGGGGTATTATTATTATTATTATTATTAATTTCGTTCTTATAATCTACCTCTGAGTCAGGCTGCTCTGGGGACCCGGGGATGTTTGAGGAAGTCGGCCTCTCCTTCACAAAACGTTCAAGGAAACTGAGGGCTCCCATGTACTTCCACCTCCTTTTGTTTCCTCCCTCTGAGCCACTTTTCTTCTCCTTCTCTGCCTTCCTCTCCTTTATATACTTGTCCCTCAAATATTTCCACTTCTTTCTCGCTTCGTCATCTGTGTAAATACGATGTTGTGACAAGACAACGGCAATTAACGTATAAATATTATAAAACAACAAACAGTAAGCAATTAACGTATAAATATTATAAAACAACAAACAGTAAGCAATTAACGTATAAATATTATAAAACAACAAACCGTAACGGTAATATAGGGCAACGTACATTGCAAACAATATAACTTCTTGACTGACAGGACGTTACTGTTGGATCGCTATAATGTTTGCTGACAGGCTGAACATATTTTTTTTTATACTTGCTACACACTGGAAATGTTTGTCTTTGAGAGAAAAGGAAAGAAAAACATCAGAATGAACTAACGTTAGCGTACTCAGCTCAACCGTTATCCACATAAAATAATATAAATATAAATAAATAACATATATGCTCACCAGTTATCCCAAGCTCCGTGCTTATGATCCTCCAGGTGTTGTTCCTCCTGGCGGTATCAAAATAATTGCAGGAAGACAGATCATATAACTCGGGGTAACCCTGCACAAGAAGTATCAGTCGCTCCTCCATCGCTACTTTTTAATGAACGTCCTTTGAAGTTTTGGGGGAAGAAGAAGCAGGTAGTTTTGGTTGCTTAGAGACGGTAGAAGCGCGACCGCAGCGCGACCAACGGCAGCGCTTTGGAACCGCGACCGAAGCGCTTTGAAAAACGCATGCAAAAAGCTCCAGCTGGCGTTTTCCATGCGTTTTTAGGCGCTCCATGTGAGTGGGCCCTAAGGGATTTTCGGAATGACGGACTGTCGGAATGGTGGTCGCCCCCCTCCGAAAATAGACTTCCATTCCGAAAGGAAAGGAGGTTGCACATGTATTTTTCCTTTTAGGGGTCAAATGGATCATGTGCATAATTAACCGCAACACAAGCAAATACTTCATATAATGACATGTAATAGTGATGCGCGGGTCGGGTTTTTTTCCAACCCGCGGGTACCGCATCTATGAAGTACCGTATTGACCCGAATATAAGACGACCCTGAATATAAGACGACGCCCCTTTTTCAAGACCTGTCTTTGGAAAAATACCTTTTTCAGACAAAATTAAAGAAAAAATTTATCTTTTTAAAATCATGTTTTCAGAATCTGTGAAATAACGTTCTGGTAGATTGTAGCGCCCGCTGATCTATCTGAATGTGTGTTTACACAAAAAGGCACACGCATCAATTGCGGTGTTTTATTTTGAAAATTGTTTTGATTTTGAAAGTTGAGCGGATTCTCTCGTGTTTCTTTGTTTGACCTGCCCGGCTTGACGCGATCACTCGCAGCTCGCACACAAAATAGACCAGACACCGAAACGATCACTACAGGGCGTCTGGTGTGAACGACACAATCGTTTAACATGAGCCCCGAAAGGAAACTGGCTCAGCTTCTCGGCGCTTCACAGCTATTCGGCGCCTCCGCGTCTGGTGTGTCCCTGTCCCCAGCTACAACCGGCCGTAGCCGCTGTGATATGACGACCCCGCCCCCCGAAGGAACTGTGAAGGAGTCAGCTGTGATTAAAAGGACCTAAACCGAGTCGAGTTGAGCTGTAACTGTGTGGCAGCGCTCTGCTGTGTAGCGAAGGGGCAACACACACACACACACTTGGCGCACACACGCGCGATCATCCTCTCAGATGCAGCTGCATCTCTCCAGGTCACTGGTGTGTGTGAGTGTGAGAGGAAGAAAAGCCCTGACTTGCTTGGACAGACGTTGTTTGATGTCACCCGCTGATTTGCATATATAAATATCTAGACCCCGAATGTAAGACGACCCGTCATTTTCAGACTTTTTTTGACAGAAAAAATATTGTCTTATATTTGGGTCAATACGGTAATTTGACCAGCCCCGACCCGCTGCTAGTAAATGGGTCACACGTTAATCTTTTATTCAATATGAAAAACAGCTCTGAGTGACACTTGAAACTGGCACCAACAAATTTTAAATCCTGAGCCAGTATAAAAATAGACACGTAAACTATCAACAGTAAAGGAGTAGCCATGGGGGGCGACCGCCATTCCGAAAATTTCCGAAGGACCGTCATTCTAAATTTCCGAGGGGCCGCCACATCGCGGTGTTTTATTTTGAAGGGTTAGGATCGGATTCTCTCATGTTTCTTTGTTTGACTTCCTGCCTGGCTAGACGCGATCACTCGCGGAAAATACACGAGATGAAACAATCGCTGCAGGGCGCGAGCTAGCGGCGCGTCTCGCGTGTGTGAACCTTTATACAGTCTATGGTGTTAACGACTCCCCGGCCGGCTAATATACAGTGGGCTAATATACAAGACAAAAAAATACCCATGTGCACCCGTCCTGGATTTGATCCCAGGTCACCTGCGTGGCAGGAAATTGCTCTACCCACTGTACTACCGCATCAAACAATGAACTTCTTTAACAACAACATATTTAACCAACTTTTCAAAATGGCACACCTTTTTTCCGGTTCAGAATGGCGGCCCTTCGGAATGGCACCCTGGAACCGTAGCCATAGCCAATATTCTGACATTAATACACATTAATAGTTTATTTTAAGTCTGTCAAATTTTTATATTGTTTTTTTGATGACCTGCCCCACCCTGCACTCACATGCCAACGTGTGTCTATATTCACCTGAGATCGCATCACTCAAAACAACATGCAATGCTGTCCAATGAGAGGTTACTGTTCTGAAGAGCCTTAAAAGTCTATAAGCCATCTGGTTGCAAGAGCTGTTTGAGGGACCACAGTCACTGCAAGTCGCCTGACTGACTGATTTATGATTTGCAGCATACTGAAGGATATTTTGCTCTGAGAATAGTTTGACCATTTTAAAAAATTTGTATTTAAATTCGTAATGCTGATGGTTTGTTAAATATGCCTTTTTATAATGCTTCAATCATAGTAACTGAATTTGTTATAGGTGGTTTTGACAAAACCAAAAGGCCTCTGTTAGTTGGACTGATTATATTGATCATCTATTCAATCGCTGTTCTAGCCAACATGGTAAATATCCTCATCATCATTTATGACAAGAAATTACACAAACCAATGTATGTTCTGATTTGCAACCTTGCTATTGTTGATTTACTGTACGCCTCCAGTGCCACTCCAACAATGATTAGGATTCTTGTTGCTGGTGTTAATACTATATCCTATGTGCCTTGCTTTATTCAAATGTTTGCTTTCCACCTTGGAGGAGTGATGGAGATGTTTGCTTTGTCAATTATGGCATTTGATCGATTGATTGCTATTAGTTATCCTTTTCAGTACCCCAGTTATTTAACAAATGTGCGTACTCTTGTTCTTGCATGTTTACTGTGGATTCTTGCCTGTTGCCTTGTGGCTATTTTGCCTGCAAGTCTGGTCCCTCTCCCCCACTGCTCCTCAACGCTGAAGTACACTTTCTGTGACTATCCTGCCATAATGCGAACAACATGTGTCGACCCCACTTACTATTTTGGTATGGTTACCATGATATTATTTTTTATTTTATTTTTCACTTTCTCCTTTATTTGCCTGTCATATTTAGGTATTATTTATTTTGTGAAAGTATCTTCAAGCAGTGAGAGATTAAAAATAGGTAGCACATGTGTAAGTCACTTAATAGCAGTAGCATGTTATTACTGTCCAATATTTATCACCTCTGTCTTGACCAGAATAGGTGTGGTATTAAGTCTTGAGGCACGCCATGCCTTCATGATTGGGACAATCCTTTGCCCGTCTTTTGTTAATCCTTTTGTGTACTGTTTTAGGACACAAGAAATTAAATGTAAGGTATTTAGGTTTTTCCAAAAACCTTGACAAATCTTAGTAGACTCTTGTGGACTGTGAATGTATGTTTGACGTGTAAACAATAAACTTATATGTGCATTTTTTAATCTTTTAGTCTTGTTCGGGATTGTGAGGGGCAGAAGCAATCTATAAAAAACGGGAGCGTGCCTATGTTCCCTCAGCCCTATGTTCCCTCAGCCCTATGTTCCCTCTGGACTCTCTCTACCTATCTGGACTCTATCTATCTGGCCTGTCTAGCCTCTACCTGGTCTTTTTACTAAACTTAACCAACTCCTTTCTTCATTGCCTAAACCCAACCAATGGTGGGACCAAAGGGCTGTGGGAATAGGGCCTAATTTTCAGTGACGACAAAAGTTAGAAATGAGGGAACATAGAGCTGAGGGAACATAGGGCCTAATTTTCAGTGACGACAAAAGTTAGAAATGAGGGAACATAGGGCTGAGGGAACATAGGGCTGTGGGAACATAGGGATGACCCCTAAAAAACAACAACCTTACATTCATTACCAAATGTATCATCAATGCAGAATTATACCACCTGGCAAAACATATGACACATATTGTATATTGCTGATTTTTCAAAATTGCACTACTTACCAGCATCACAAATTGCTTTTAATCTTCTTTCTATGTCAATAAACAATGTAATTCACGTTGTGTATGCGCATAAATAGAGTTCTTGGCTGTTCAGGAAGAGCAGAAACAAAAAAAAAGTGATCCTATAGAGCTTAATGATATAGAATATCAATATCAATAAAAATGTTTTCATATCGATCGATACTGATAATTGTAAAAAAAAAAAAAAAAAAAAAAGTGTGGCCCCAGCCGTTTTATGCTATTGCTATGGTCATGGTATTATTGCTTAATGCTACTTTTATAAAGAACACAAACACTGAATTTCAAATCCAACTCTGAAATTTGATGTCTTTTAATGTGACCAAGAATATACAAACATGGAAATATTTCAACTTTTTTAATCAACAGAGACAAGCAATAACTTGTTCTGTATTATGGCCAACACAATATTTGACACATTAAGCATGAATTGGCCTTTGGTCACCCCTATATATTATATTAAATAATGCTTGAACAAATGTTTATTACATATTTTTATTTAATCTAGGCTACTTAAATCACAGTAGCATACTGATTTGTTGAACTTAGAAGCTAAGTATGTATTAATTATGTACTAGTTCAACATTTTGGCAAATTGGCATGTTGCCATAATCCCTATAGTCTCTAGTCCCTATAGTTTGTTATCTTTATTTGTCGGTGCAAGCTATTTTTAGAGAGGCCGAGTCAAGCCGCGAGCTACTCAGAGCTACGTGACGGAGGCTCATGGGATTTCTAGGTTTCTCTCATCAAATACACAATCCAACAACTCCAAAACGTTCTCATGGACAAGTTGTGACCAGCACATTCACCACGCTATGAGATAATAATGGAACGTTACGAGACGTAGTTGTTTTCGAGGCAAATGCAGAGACTGCTTGCTGAAAAACTGCCCCTAAAGGGACATACAAAGAAACATTTTTTTTGCGAGATCTCGCAAAAAAAAAAAGTGCGCTGTCCGCTGTCTCAGTGCTTAAATGTGACAGCGTGTCACTGGGAACTGCCCATTGGTCCGACCTCCCATTGGTTCGACCTCCCGTTACTCTGACAAAATCAACCACAAGTCGGACCAATAGGAGGTCGAACCAATGGGTGGTCCCGTTAGTTCGAACTGTCATCGCTACTTTGTGACAAGCTCTTCCATTGATAGGAGCATGCAGCTTTCTCTCTCTCTCTCTCTCTCTCTCTCTCTCTCTCTCTCTCCCTACGCACATCACACACATATACACGCGCGGCCCAGAATATCACCATATTCAGTCAGAGAGCCAGATCATGTCAGATCACGCACAACCATCATAAATGCTGATCAAGATGTGTAAACTGATAATCAAAGCCCCCCTCCCAGAGTACAGAGTAAAAGCAAAACACTTTTTTTTCTCTCCCCCCCTCCGCTCGAGCACGGCTGAACCTGGCCGGCTTGAGCTCACTTCACGGGCGCGAGGCTGCTGCAGCCGCCGCTGCTGCTGGCAGCAGACTGAGAGAGAGAGAGAAAAAAAAAAGTAAATTTCGCTTTGGTTAGGTTCAGGCAATGAAGAAAGGAGTTGGTTAAGTTTAGTAAAAACACCAGGTAGAGGCTAGACAGGCTGGAAGCATAATGAGCGTTATATGTTATTAATATGAAGCGTTTGTTTTGCAGTTAATTATGCACATGATTCGTTTGATCCCAGAAAGGAAAAAAGGATCAATGCTCAGCCTCTGTTTCCTTTCTGATTGCGTCCGTCTGTCTGTTCGGAGTGGGAGAGAGAGACAGAGACCTGTCTCTAATGTAAGTTTGATTTGATATGAGTGTCAAGGTTTAATTACGGACACTAATGAGCGCGCAGCAGTGCGTAAAAGTCGTGCGTAATGACAGCTCCTCGTTGGTGAAACACAATAAACTGCACCTCTTCTTCCACGTGTGTCTTATTGACAGGTGGAGCCTATATGAATAATGATATAAATGCATAGTGAACGGTAAGAATGGAGAGCCAGTCACCATCATGGGCCAGGCAGTCGTTGGTCCCTAAAGACCCTCTCCCTCCTTATTCTCCTCCAGCGGTGCCGTGGTGCAGCATTACGCACGGGGCTCACCGCTGCATTTCGATAAAATGTGTTTAGTCAGTTAGTGGTATCCTCCATCCTGAAATATATTCTTAACTCATTGAGTGCCAACCACGTAATTTCTCGTTTTTCGTTCCCATGCGTTGAGTGCCAAAAACGAAATTTTTCGTTTTTTGCTTTTTTTAAAATTATGAAAATAGACACTTTAATACACATTATATGTAAATTTGGGGGGGGTCCGCCCGCTATTCAGACATCCCGCTATTCCGACATGTCACTATTTAGACATCCCGCTATTACGACATCCCTCTATCTAGACATACCGGTAGTCCGACACTTTTTGATACCGCTATTCCGACACGTCTTTTTTTTTTTTTTTTTTTTTTTTTTTACAGCTGCGATACCCAGGGGCGTCTCTCTCTCTCTCTTTTCTTTTCAGCATGTCTATCACTGGTTTGATGAGGGAGTGATGTTCTTAATCTCAACAACTCAACTATCAAGCAAACAAAACTGACACATATGATAAACAAACAGAACTATGCTGCAGTTTGTTTGTCAAGTTAACCTGTGACCTTCAGCACCACGGACAGCGCCGCGGATGAGCCGCGGAGCTGCAGCTGTGAGCGTCTGGGCTCTGGGCTCAGGGCCTGGGGCCTCATTTATCAAAACTGTAAGTAAGCAGTGTAAAACTGCTGCTACTACATGTTTTGCTTAGGCCTACGGTGAAAAGACAGCCCAAAATATTTACACTTTTTTCAGATCTATCAAACTGTGCGTGCACAACTCTGCACCTCAACTTTGATAACTGGATCCAAGAATGGTGCGCAGTTGCGCACGTGAACACACCTCCGTCCCGGAATGCCTACACAACCATATGGTCAGCACGTGCATATTAATTAGCCATGTGCGCTCTGTGGAGCGACAACAAAGTGACAACGAAGACAACGGGCGGAGGGAGGGGGAAAGAAAGCGAGATACATGGCATCGGGCAATAAATCAGGCAAAAACCTCCCAAATCTCAACAAAAGGGAGCAGAAAAAAGAATAATCTTATGTAATCTGCCCCTTTATTCCAGACAATCTTTTTTTTCTTCTTTTACCTATGTTAAAACAATGTAAAGCAGCAGGATAAACTCAGGTGACAGAATAATAACAGTCTCAGCTCTGCAGATCAGTGTGCGCTGCTGCCTGTGTGTTTTTAAACTTGGAGGGTTTGTTTTTTCTTCTCTAATAGGCCTATGTATTTGTGTATGAGAAACAGTGTCTCAGATGAAAAAATAAAAATAAATCAGAAGGACACTCTGACTATAACGTAATCAATCAATGTCGGAAAAGCGGAATGTTTGAAAAATAGTAAAGTGCCGCTACTCCGACAATGAAAAAAAAAATGTCGGAATAGTGGGACGCTTAAAAAATAATGTTAATGCCGCTATTCCGACAATTAGAAGTCAATGTCGAAATAGCGGCATGTCTGAATAGCAGCATGTAACCAATTTGGGGACTCTACGACGAGGAGAACTGAAAGAGATGACGATTAAAGTCACATGACAGCTCATGATCTGGAAGTTTTTATCATAACTCAGCTTTTTCAAACGGAGTTCTGCATGTGGATGCAGCAGCTGCTCTGCTCTCACCCGCGAGGCTGCAGCAGCTGGGAGCTGAAACAGGAAGCTCTCAGCCGACAGTCCCGCCCGGTCTTCATCTGGAGCAACACCGTGTCCTCCCCAAAGTCCTCCCGCGGTAAAATCTGATGGTCTCTGGGCCAAAGCAGACCGCCGTCACCGACCCGTACCACAGCAGGACCGCGACCACCGGCGGGACCGGTGTTCGCGAGCCGCTGTGGCCGACGGACCCGCACGTTCCGCGGCGAGAGGCTGTGACACGGCACGGTGCGTCTGTGTTATTGTTGTTTAGTGGCGCCCCCCCCGCCCCCGATGGTGGTTTTGTGAATAGAACAACAATTGTTGTGTATATTTATCTTATACGAGCCCTTTGATCCAGAAATGCGAGTGTCAGAAAAGTGACAGACACAAACAGAGCACCTTTCATAAAAGACGCTCTATCTCCTTTTCTAGAAAAATTTTTTGGTGAAACCCAGCCATGTTTAGCTTGACTTTTCTAAGGAACGGAGGCGCGTAGAAACAAATGGTTTGTGGTCATTTGAAGCATAAAGTTAAACCTTTCAATTGAGCTACAGTATGTGTTGGTGGCAATAATATAGAATACACTATGGCTCTACATAAAAAGTCAAAAATGGTCTAAATTGCCGGTACACTTGACTAAAACTTTGGAAAGGAGCGCAGCACTCAATGAGTTAAGAATTAACATGACACTTTTATTTATGCCGATTTTCTCTCGGTTTTTGTGATGAACAGCATTAAGTAGGACTGATAACAAGAAAACAGAGTGTAACGATTGTGATAGTGGCTTTTTCCCAGTCTTTCATATTTAATTGTCTCTCGATAGGACCGGATGCTTTATTCCATGCAGCCGCGCCGTCCTCTCCTCCTCCTGCGCTCTGGGAGTGGACAATATGACGGAGAGATGGTGGTGATTAAATATAGAGAAGGAATTTTGATTTTGAATTTTCAGTTAAATTCTAATAAGATGTTTCTGAAACATCAGTCCGATGCAAAATAACGCTGTTGAATTAAATCACCGTGGGCGATCAGCACCGAAGAGAGCTCCCCAAACAACCCAGACCCTATGCTACACTGTCTGTTAACTACATCCTACTAGAAAAACTGACAAGTCAAGCTGTAGTTTGTGTTAGAGGACTAATTCATCTGACATAACCTGACCATCTCCCTCTCCCTTTCTCTCTACACACTCTCTCTCTCTCTCACGGGCAGTGACACGCTGTCATTCATTCATATTTCAGCACTGAGACAGCGGACAGCGCGCTTGGTCACAGTCACACGGCTGCCACAATTGTTAGATTTCACCAATGAGACCAACATTTATCTCCTAAAAATAAAACCAGCCAGCGGTAAACCTCTAAAAACCTAGTACGGGTAAGTTAATTAGCGATCGTTTTCTCCTCCGGGAGGACGACGTATAGGCTGGCCGGCCGAGCACGTCAGCAGACCGGCTGGCTGCCTCTGTGAGGTCCCGGCCATTGCCTCACAGGTGGAGGAGGGTGCGCACTTCTCCGAAAACATCGGAGCAGACTTCTAAACAGCCATCATTTGGATAAACTAACCGCACATTGGGGGTCTAAACAGTTACTTTCTCGTTGAAAAAATATTAAAAGCTAATAAAGTGCATAAAGGTTCGTGTAGACTGGTAAATACAATTTCCTTCCATGTCCCTTTAGGGGCTCCGTAGTTTTGCATGACTTAACCTTCATTCTTCTGGCCCACAATCGCCGTCTGCGCTTGCCGGCTTTTTTATTTTCAGCGCACAGAAAAGCACAAACAAAAAGCACCACTTGCCGTTCATCAGTCATTCTCCGCTATAGGAACCAACATCAGGAACCAATGTTAATTTGAGGTTTACAATCGAGCAATTATAGAGCAGCACAAATCTCAGCTGCATCGCAAGGGTAATCGTGGTGGAGAGCAATCGTAGAACAACGTGCAATTAGTGGAGGTCTGAGACTGATCTGAGACATAGGACTGAAGAGGGAAGCTTGTGCAGTTTGAGATGTGAACAGACTAATAGTCGTGCAGTGTAAGCCCGCTTTAAATAAAACTCAACCTGTCACACAGCTCCATGATCTCTCTGTAAGATGTTTAGGGACAGGCCAGGACAGAGAGTTCTGAGGTTGAAGTTTATATTAATGAAATGCACCGTGACTGAGGCACTGGGTCAGTTTGAGCTGCGTTCTTGTGAAGTTATAGGCTACTTTCAAACACTCAAGCAGTGACCTGGGGACGGCTCTCCATTCCGACACACCTCCACTCCGACACCCCGCTGTTCCGAAATACCCCCACTTCAAGACACTGCTGTTCCAACACCCTCCCTGCAGCTGTCCAAGGTTCTGAACCGCGTTGTTTACACTCTGTGTTGCCACTTGTCTGTGAAACGTGCACTGCTCAGAGACTGGGCAGATCTCCCCGACTTGCTTTCTCCCCGACTCCGTTGTTGGAGATCTTCCACACAGTAAAATAAATACACTTTTTTTCTTCCCCCCTGCTCCGCTCGAGTGCGGCTGAACCCGGCTGAAGCCGGCTTGAGCTCACACGGGCGCGAGGCTGCTGCAGCCGCCACTCGTGCTGACAGCTGACTGAGGGAGATGCTTTGGTTGGGCTTAGGAAATGAAGAAAGGAGTTGGTTAAGTTTAGTAAAAAGACCAGGTAGAGGCTAGACAGGCAAGAAGCATAATGAACATTATATGTCATTAAAGCAGAAGTAAGCAGAATGTTTGTGTTAATATAAGTCTTAAATAGTTACATCTTCCGACAGCAATCACTTACGTTTGGTCCGAAACACAGGTCTGTCAGTCACTCTGCTCTGCTGTAAGCCGAGGAGAAAACTTCTTGTATACTTCCTTGTATCCTACAAGCTTTATCCAACGAGGAGAGAGAACGGCATGAAGGGCTGTGTGTGCAGCCAAGGGATGAGCCTGAATGTGGTGACGTAGGTACGAGGACCAATAGATCCATGACGAGGGCGGGGACTGCTAACTCCATCGGCTGACAAAAAGTTAGCCAAAACGACCGGATCGCTTACTTCTGCTTTAATATTAAGTATTTTGCAGTTAATTATGCACATGATCCGTTTGACCCCAAAAAGGAAAAAAGGATCAATGCGCACTGCACAGCTTCCGGTTCCTCTCTGATTACGTCTGTTTGGAGTGGGGGGGTTTCCCCAATAGCCTTTTCGGAATAGCGGGGTCTTTATAAAAAATAGAAAACCCCGCTATTACGATGAATGGAAGTCTATTTTCGGAAAGGCGGGGCTTCGGAAAGGCGGGGTGTATCCAAGTGACCTGTGGCGGTGGCTGTTTTGGCCGGGCGGGAGCTTGGTGACGGAGCGTGCCTGGGTCTGCGTTTGTGATTGGTTGTAAGGAAGTAATGACCTTGATAGGCTATAATGAAAGAGGAAGGGAAACTGTGTTTTTCTATCAAATTTTTTATATACATAAATAAAAGGAGTCAGTAGACCTATGATAATTGTCAGTGTATAATAAACAAAACAATAAACAGATAATACACTACACTTCAATGTCCAAAATGTAAACAAATATGGGCTAAAAAAAACAAAAAAACAGACTTAAGTTGAAAGTCATAGTTATGATTTGATAGTTTCATCCATAGCAATTTATTCCTAGTTGGAAACATTTAGTTTCTATCTGTTTTCCAGTAGAGTTGCTTCTACTGCATGTTATCTACAGTATATCTGGTAGAAACAAACCCGACCAGCTCAACCCTTGATCTGCAATTGGCAAATATTAATTTGGGGGCGAAAGAGGTAGTTCTTTATTAGACTTCTTTCATTTGCAGACTTAAGACAACACTACTGAAGTTGTGTTGTCTTAAGTCTAAACTATGCATGCATGAGTTTGTGCTTCTTTGTGTTTATTCTAAGAACCTTTTGTGAGCAAGTGTTTGCCCCCGGTGACAGTTATACTGTACTCTACTCCCTCTCAGACTAATGCACATGCCTTCCTTCACAGTATTCTTACTTTAATGTTTTTAACGCTATGAACCTTAACTATGATGTCAGTTGATGTGTAAACAAGATGAAATAGCTAGAGCTGACACAGTCATAGTCTGTTGAGATGATAATTCACTAAGGTATAAAGACTTGCACACAAAGGTCTATTCCCACACATACACATTTTAATCACACACTTGAGACCATTGACTTGAGACACTAACTAGTATCCTGTTGAAACATGTTTGTGTTGTAGCTAGTTTACTATGATAATTCTTACAGTGTACAAAGGCCAAGTTTTAAGAAAAACAAAATCCTCTTTAGGGGACTACTTTCCCCTTTTGGGAGTAGGGATGGGTATCTTTCACATTTGAATCGATAAGGTACTGATACTCGGTACCTTGGAACCAGTACCAATATACTGTACAACGGTACCTGTTTTCTCCGTCTCTGTCCTGTTTTACTTTTTGTGCCTGTGTGGTAATTAAAAGTTTTTGTGTTTTTTTTATATTTATTTCTCAACAATATCACTACTCCTAAGCCTTTAAGAGTATTTTATATTTTATGGAAATGATTTTCGAATAATCGAATATTGATTAAAAAAAAAAAAAAAAAAAAAAAAATCGAATAGTTTAGGAGGCCGAACAGAGAGGCTGGAGAGCGACAGTCCGCCCAGTGGAGGTTGGCTGTCGAGGATTTGTTGCGACGTCTACTGTCGGTCTTCTCAAAGAGCTGGGGATCTCTGGCCAAGCTCTGCGCCATACCATCAGGGAAACATCAGAGACTGCTGAGCGCTGCAGCCAGTGGCTGTGGATAAGGAGGAAAGACCCCAGGTGGGCTCCAAGAAGCTAGGGACACACACCCAGGTCTGATCAGCCTGTGGTGGGCCTGCCTCAGCAGAGGGTGTATTGTGAATAAAAGGCCGAAACACCCAATGACGCTGGGGAATACAACTGAAGATGTGTCCCTGCTCTTTATTGGTTGGGGGCCACCTGGGGTCGATCCTGTGCAGAAGACCTTTCAAATATTTGGGATATTTACCATCATGTCCTATTTTCAAATCATGAGACTGCCGTCTTGTCTGAAAAAAATGTAAATGTACTGTGGTGGAAATTTGCTGGCATTAGTATTCTCCTTGTAATATGTAGTAACATAGGGCCGGATTTACTAAAGGTTTGCGTGTATTAAAACGTGTGCAAACGTGATTGCACGCGCAAACACATGTGGAACCTGATCTACTAACCGGACGCACCGAGGATTGCGTCCCTCACACGGGCAAAATAGCACGTGCGATCCATTTAGCGTGTTTGCCTTGATGAATATGTAAATATGGGCGTTTCAGCCAGAACGTGCAAAATACTGGGAGGAGTAGATGCAAATAGATTTATTTAGCGCGTGCAATGTGATTTACCAAACCAGGAAGAGATTGCGGTGGCTGTTTTTGCGTCTTTATTCACCACGTCTGAAAACCATGTACTAACTGATACAACTTTGCCAAAACGTATGCGTTTATTGATTTGATACCTGTCAGAGCCCCGTGATCTTACATCTCTGCATTTCCTCACGTCTGTGTAATTCTGTAACAGTTTTTCAGCCGTGTTAAAAGTCTTTTACACGCCGTTACGCACGGGGCACGTCTGTCCTGCAGTGCTCCTCTCCTCTCCTCTCACCTGGCTGCTCAGCTCCGTCTCTCGGCCCCGGTCCCGGACTGAGACACGTCACTGCTGCCTTCACCCGTCTTTGATCCCTCTGGTCAGTGGTCAGAGCGTTTAGATCCGTGTGTCCCACCTGAGCTCTCTATTAATCCACTCGATCATGGGCGGCACACACACACACATATTACAGGTGTGTGATTGTCGCTGCATCTGCTGCCTGTTCGTCACTATATGACGAGTTGGGCCCTGTAGCGATGTGTGTTTATTTATCTAAACAGAGCGCGAGAGAGATGAACACACATGCTGTCATTGTATGCATCGGATCAAATGTCATTCTGTCCCTTCGTCCGTCCAGCTCTCTGTCCACTCTCTCCATGGCGGAAACGATTACACACGCAAAACCCTCATTTACATATTGCGGTTTGCACGTGTTTTCATTTAGCGGGTTACTCTTAGTAGATCACCTGTTTTGCGCGCACTAACCAAACTCGCAATATTATAGCGGGCGCAAACAATATAGCGCCCGCTATCTGGGATCTTAGTAAATCCGGCCCATAGTCTTTTGAAGTAGTAGTAGTTAAACCTGTTAAATCCATCAGAGGAGACATCTGTGTCCTGACTGCAATAAACCTGGGGCGAGGACACCGGGATGAACTACGTATAACCTTGTTTACTAGCACATCCAGGTTGTAAATTCTTATAGGTAAAACAATAACTAGGGGTGGCTACAACACTATCTGGGGGTAGGCATCTATTAAGTACTACATCCTGACTTGTGTTTTTTGCCTAGGAAAGCTAAAAGTCCTTGTAGTAATGAAGTAACCAGAGTCATACAGTGTAAAGTGGGGTATAAGAAGGGACTGCAATCTCTGTTCTGTGGGCACTACTCTGAACTGCTATCTGCTGTGTTAAGAAACATTATTTTATTGGATGTACTCAGTGGTGGTGATACACACACATGGGACTGTGTAATAATGTGAGTCATAAGTGTAACGGCCAGAAGCTCAGAGCGAGGTGAAATTCACTGGAATCACTTGAATGACGTCATCAGAGCGATCTGTTGAATTTTGCCAAACTGATGAGCGACTGTAGCTGAGTGACAGAGCGATTTTACACAATCATTTACTCACCCAGATAACTTTGGTGTCATTATGAGTCCTTCCAACAGAATTAGAGGCAGGCGCGTATAGGACCCCCTCCACCTCAAGAGTGAGTCATCGTTTTAGTTATTGTCTCGTCTAAACAAAAATGAACTGACAAAGCGGCGACCGCGTGACGACGGACGGAGGTCGACACACGCAGGACGCTGGAGCAGGTGGCTGGCCCGGTGCCACTGGAGCCACACGCCGGTCTGCCAGGACGGACTCACCAACCAAGCTACAGGTGGTGAGCAGGAAGCAACCGGTGAGTCGAACATTGAGCAATATGGCAGCGAATCCCACCAAGCTCCAGGTTTTCAGCAATAGAAATATGTGCACCTGTGTCATCCCTGTAGCCTAGACTTGTTAGAGCCCTAACCGTAAAACTTTACTTGCCAGGGTGGCGTATGGTCGCGGCACCTGTAATCAACATCTGGGGTCTGTAGGTTGACCTATGTTGTAGATTTAACTTCAAACTAAAAAATGACGAAGCGAGGCGTTTTCTTCCATTCAAAAGTACTTTAGTTGATAATAGTAAAAAGAAAAGAGAAAAACATAGCGTGGCACTAACACCTCATGATGGCTGACTGGAACAAAGTCATTTAATAACACTAATGAATTTTAAGTCCCACATGGATAAATAACTTGGGGGTTAAAACATGTGCACATAAATTGATAACGAGGGAACAGTGTTACTGTCCCCAGTGATTAATTGCAGTCTCTCAGCACTTAACATATGTTTAATCTGAGTGAAGTGATCTGATGGTGCATATTTGGTCAACAAACAACAGTTCAATCAGGACAGACAAATAAGGAAATGAAAAAAATTAAAAAACATTTATTGTGAAAGAGAGAGAAAAAAAAAACTTTGGTGCTTAGATGCTGGGGAGTAGATCAGTGTAGTGCAGTGTTTTTCAAATGGGGTTACGTAAGGCACTCCAGGGGGTACGTGAGATTTTAAATTTAAAATATATATTAAAAAATATATAAATTCCAAAATCCATTAAAATAATTATATAACAGATATGTCAATAAAATATATGTCTAAATTCATAAACTAAATCTTATATTCAGTGGGCTACATAATTAATTATCCTAAAAAAAAAAACCTGAGTCTCCCCCACACCAGATGGTTTAACCCAACCTGGCATTTGCCACATGGCATTGCCTGTCAATGTAGCAGCAGACTGCTGAAAGCTATGGCTAAAACACGGAGGGAAAAGTGATAAAAAGGCGAAACCAGAGCCGGTAAAATCCCGACAGTGTTCAGAAGAATTTGTGATGAAGGGATTCACTTCCACGAGTTGCAACCCACTTGAGCCATCGTGTTTTTTTTTCCTGCGGGGAGAAGTTAGCAAACAGTGGCATGAAGCTGGCTCATCTCCAGCCACATCTCAACACAAAACATGCACGTCATGTCGGTGAGCCTCCTGACTGCTTCATGAGGAAACTTTATGAATTCAGGTTGGTGTTACACTTAAACAACAGCATCAAAGCGATCAACTTCATAAACTCAAGGCCACTAATGCAGGTGTGTTTCACTGCCTCAGTTAACACAGACAGAGAGGTCCTCTGGCTCTCAACCTGTTGAAGTTATGATCTGAAGCCACACCTTTCTGACTGAGCACAGTCCCCCCATGCCACCGTGTTCCAGAACACAGACTGACTTGCAAAGCAGTATGTGTGTGTGAAATGTATATATAATTTATGTCATGAATTCATTTTAAGAACAGATAGACATACAGACATTTTAGATTGATGATTATTCTCATGTACAAGAATCTTTATAATGAAGTTGATTTTCTTTTTTGTCTGTACTTCTATATATTTTTATTTCCAAATAGTTCAAAAGAGGCCAGTGCTGTGTTTTATGTCTTTTGGTCCATAAATGCTTTGCGCTGGGTAGGGGGTACTTGGCTGAAAAAATATTTCACAGAGGGTACTTCACTGAAAAAAGATTGAGAACCACGATCGTCTACAATTTGGAGGATTGGTAATTATTAACATCGCTTATACGCAGGGGTTAAACCAACACTAAGGAACTTTTCAACCTTCATATAATATTTTCATAACTTTTGTGATGATACATCGACTTACAACAGGTTGAATGGCACCTCTGTCATGGCCTGCGGGGGTCTGTATCGCCTTCACTGGCACTAAGCAGCTTTGAGGAGCATGGTAGGAACCCGGCTCTCACTTAAGTTTCACTTTCACTTTCGCGAGTCACGACAAGGAGGGAGCAGGCAATAACCCGTTTCGCAAATACCGCCATCTTGGACATCCCGCAAAGCACTCTGGGATTGAAAGCGTCCAAACAACACCGCAGCACCGTGCTCCGCGGCTCTGACAGACGGGCCACGGCCGCAGTGGACACAGAAGTTAACTTTAGTAATATGACGGTTAGTCATAAATGTAAACGGAATCAAAATAAAACTAGTGAAACTAGTAAATCAACTTGGAGCTCAAGCGTTTATAAGAACCAGGCGCATATTTGCAACAGGCTACTTATTTTTGCAATGACCAGCACCCATCATGCACAGAACAAGGAGGTCACTGCAGGAACACTGGAACAAAACTACTTTTCCCCCGACATATCTTTATTGACATCAGACAATAAATACGACAGCTTGTCTGTGTTACCACGACACAAGGAGCTGATCAGAACCTCTATTAGTCCAGCACAACCTGTCACGCTCCTGTGTTTGTGTGTCTCTGTGTCAGTGTGCACCTGCACGGGAGAGAGCGAGCTGGAGGAGCCGCTGACTGACAGGTGAGGACGCTGTAACACAATAATATATTACTATAAAATGTGAACATGTACTAAAATAGCCGCTGTAATATGACGAACCCGTGTACATATTTTAGTACATGTTCACAGTATATGACCAAATAGTAATATATTATTGTGTTACAGCGTCGTCAGCGGCTCCTCCCGCTCGCTCTCTCGCATGCAGGTGCACACAGACAGAGACCCGATGTTGTGCTGGACTAATAGCTCTGATCTAGGAGTGTCAACATCTACACGTGTAAACGGGTACACGGATAACAAATCAACCATTTAGAAAAATCAATAGCCGTTTACACGTCTTTTTTTCCCTCCTCCTCGATCATTTCTCACCAATATATTTTAGGGGTGAATGTTGCCTGAAAGCTATAATAATGGAACTGCATGTCAATCCCCCCTCACTTTATCTCCGCGTAGCCTACCGGTCTCTTTCCGCTGTCCCTTCAGAATAAAGGCCGAGGGGGGTGGGGGGGGGGGGGGGGGGGACAACAACACCGACTCCTCCGGCCTGCGAAGGAAGCTCGATAGCCAGGCTTTGTGTTCATGTTCCAGCTTAACAAAACCTCTAGCCCCGGTCCGACACGGCACTACGAAGCTGGTTATCAACTTGCTCCTGATGCTCAGCTCAACAGCTGAGCAGCGTATTCCCTCAACTGAAGACGCTCAGAGAGAAAGTAAACAGCAGCGGATCAGCGCGATCTTGATCCGTACAAACGCAGACAGAGGCGGCCGCCTCAATATTTATAATTCAGAAAAAAACCCTGGTCTGAGTTAGTGAATGTTTTCGATCCGAACCCGGTGTGTCCGGTCGTGTTCTGCCCGGTCTGATGACTGAGCCAAGGTAAGAGCCGGTAGCCTGTGGCCGGAGCATTTATTCAGAAAAAGTGTAGGCTAATTGGTGCAGATTAAACTTGTAAATTAATGCTGCTCTCGATCCGACCCTTACTTCTGTTCTGACTCTTCTGAACAGTAACAACAGAGATTATATTATAGATTTTCTGTGCTGAGCATAAGAATTGTTTTAAATTAATAAATAAAAAGCCTTTGTAGACACAAAAAAAATTGTAAACCCCTACTCTGATCAGCTCCTTGTGTCGTGGTAACACAGACAAGCTGTCGTATTTATTGTCTGATGTCAATAAAGATATGTCGGGGGAAAAGTAGTTTTGTTCCAGTGTTCCTGCAGTGACCTCCTTGTTCTGTGCATGATGGGTGCTGGTCATTGCAAAAATAAGTAGCCTGTTGCAAATATGCGCCTGGTTCTTATAAACGCTCGAGCTCCAAGTTGATTTACTAGTTTCACTAGTTTTATTTTGATTCCGTTTACATTTATGACTAACCGTCATATTACTAAAGTTAACTTCTGTGTCCACTGCGGCCGTGGCCCGTCTGTCAGAGCCGCGGAGCACGGTGCTGCGGTGTTGTTTGGACGCTTTCAATCCCAGAGTGCATCGGTGCATACCCACAAGGCATTGCGGGATGTCAAAAATGGCGGTATTTGCGTAACGGGTTATGCAGCACCTTTCCATCGGATTGTGTATGTGTGTTTACTGTGAAATGATCCGCTGGTAACAGAAACTTAGTTTGGACGTCTTCTGTTAATTTCCATGCACTAGGAGATCAGGATGTTTATGGCGCTACACACTGGTGCTCATGGGAGATGGAGTCTTCCTTCAGGCAAAACACTACTGCTTTGGGCCACCGGCGCCGCCTATTTGGTGTCTTTGGCGACATTCCCGCACAGGAAATCGGTTTTACAAGGAGGTGACAAGTAATGAAGTACAAATACTTCGTTACTGTACTTAAGTAGATTTTTCAGGCATCTGTACTTTACTTCAGTATTTATTTTTCTAATGACTTTTTACTTTTACTCCCTACATTTTTACACAAAAATATGTACTTCCTACTCCTTACATTACTATTCAGCGCGATATAGCGCATTTACCATTTACGAACGGCAAAGCGCAACCCGTTCGTGCACCCGTGTCTGTGTGTGAGGTGGGGGAGGGGTGTCTACTTTTTACTTTTACTTTGAAAGTACATTTCATTGCCTGTAGTTTCTTACTTTTACTTGAGTAAAGGAGTTGAATCAGTACTTCTACTTTTACCAGAGTATTTTTTTACACATGTATCTGTACTTCTACTTAAGTACTGAATATGAGCACTTTTGCCACCTCTGGACGACGAGAAGGGAGGGGGAGGAGAGCGCTGCTAGAAGCAACATGGCGGAGAACCCGAAGACGCGACCAAGAGGTTCAGAAGTGGATCCTACTTAAAAGAAATGGCCTTCCCGTTCTGCAAAAGGTCTGTTAGCCAAGAAAGAGAGTGACAAACGGTAGCAGTGGGTCAGGGGAGGAGTAAAGACATACTTTCATGGGACAGTACAATACCATACCTGTAATAACTGCTGCCCCATCTGTGCCAAGCCCACAGAGTTTTTCTTTTGGCATCTGTTTGTTGTGCAGGGCAGCTTTCACAGCATTGACAATGGTGTCAGCTTTGCCATCACTGATTGTCATGCTGTTGAGGATCTGATTAAAAACCTGTCCCTCTTTATCTATGTATATGAATAAAACAAATACAGTATGAAGTATAGCATCAAGGCATTTTATTACTATAACTCAAAAAAGGAAATGTATTAAAAATGTATTCATGATGAAGCAGGGCTAATGACATCCTGGAATGTTTTTCCAAGCCTTTATTTGCTTGGATCACTCTAATTGCAGTAGAACATCACACATGAAAAATACAGTATTTCAAACAGGGTGTAAAACCATAAATATTTATAATTCATATTGACAATTGAAAAAAAAAACTTACCTCTTAAGGGACACTATACTGTGAGCAGGGTCCGCCAAATATCCTCGTGGACCTGAGAGAGGATCTCAAGCTCATCGATGATACGATGAGAGCGATAGTTGTTTCCGCGATCAGCCTTGAAAACAGTTTCAAGTTTTACATCTAAGGGCTGAACTGATTTAATTCTGTAATATTTGCACTTTACCTTAAAGCAGATATCAGTGGCACGGCCGTTTCGGCTAATGCTGTGTTCAAGGCAGGCTTTTGAAACCGTAAGTTACAGCTTCAAGTCACAACTACGACTTGGTAGCGTTCCAGGTAACCCGTAGCTCGTGTTTTTACCGTCCTGTTGTCTGTGAAAGTTCCCTATAACGGCCACTCGTAACTTCCGACCCGTGAACTCGTACCAGATCGAACTGGTATGACTTCACAGGAAGGAAAAACACAAAGTACGAGTTTCCTTGAACGCACCATGAGTTAGCAGCCCCCGCCCTTGTCAGGCATCAATTGGTCCTCGTGCTACGTCACCACATTCACGCGCATCCCTTGGCTGCACACACAGCCCTTCATGCCGTTCTCTCCCCTCATTGGATAACACTTGTATCCCACAAGGAAAATTTTCTCCTCGGGTTACAGCAGAGCAGAGTGACGGAGAGACTCGTGTTTAGGCTGAAATACTTCATGTAAGTGATTGCTGACGGAAAATAGGACTATTTAGGACTTATATTAACAAAAACATTCCACTGATATCTGCTTTAATCTTGAGGAAATAGTCACATCCCAGGAGCTGGGCCAAGCTTAGCAGCTTGCCATAGTTGGTGTGTTGGTTGGCCAACCAGTACAGGCACTTGAATCCCCCAGTCACAGTGCGTGCTCCATAATGATGACAGGCTCAAATGAATTCATGACAGAGCATCCTGCAAAAAAAAAAAAAAAAAAAAAAAAAAAATATGAATCTGAAATTTGGGATTGTGATTTGACATGACTGAAAAAAATCTTAGAAATTACCTGATGCAAGCGATTTATATCATTTCATGCTCTGTTGGTGGTGCTCAGTGTTCATGTGACGGTCCAGGTAATCTTTTCTATAATGGACAGCCCCCACTTCCACAAAAGGTCTCTTTTTAGGGCCAGTTTTTACAGGAGGTCTGTGCTGCCTGCAAGCATGACAAAACATCCCTAAAAAGCAGAATGCTATCTCCTGCAATAATTGTATTCATGATGGGCCTTTTTTAAATTATTATTTGGACCCCTTTTCTTACCCAGCCTTTCAAATGTATATTTTTTACAGCCATAATCTACAATAGATTAATTTATATTTAAATCAATGATCACAGAAAACATTAATTTATTTTTGCTTAATTTAGCATGTGCTAAACAGTGATGTTTTAAAGATATGGAAATGTTCACATGGAATCCCCCTAATACGAAATGAAAACTTACCATGTGGAGTTGGATATAGCCAATGTTTAAACTGAGGCATTTGTAGTCATTCAGCATTCCATGACTTCCCGTGTTTCTCTGGGGCCAACCGCCATTCCAACATCCCATTTCTTGCACTTGGAGTTGAGTGTGCAGCGTTTCTCATCACTTCATTTTCTATCAAATGTCCCATCATTCCGACCATTCTTGCCTCCTATGGTCGGAATGACTATGTTTTTTTGTTGTTGTTTTTTTTAAACATCCTGCCTTTCCGACAATTCCTTTAATAGTGTATTTTTTCCCCAAAAGATTTTGCACTGGTTGGGTTTAGGCAATGATGAAAGGAGTTGGGTAAGTTTAGTTAAAAAAAAAAAGACAGGTAGATGCTAGACAGGCCAGATAGAGAGTCCAGAAGTAGAGAGTCCAGATAAGTGGGAGGTTGTCACCTGTTCAGTAACACACATTTCTTTATATTGAAAGCCTTGTCGGAATGGTGGGACGATGGCATGCCGGAATAGCAGTATGAATGAATGAATGAATGAATGAATGTTTTATTTTCGTGTCATGCCACCACTGTGGCCCATCCCATATGAGATTACAAGACACAATAACAAATACAAAAAACAACAACTAGACAGTCCTTCCTGCTGGTGTTACCTGGCACACAGGTGTGACATAAACAATTTAAGATTACTTTCAGTACTCAACTATATATCGCTCTTCGTCTCATTGCCCAAGCCTTTTCAAGAAATAAAGAAAATGCAAAAATATTCAAATGAAAAAGAAGTTTTAGCTTCTCAGCATCGTCTAACCACACAAATTCGTCATTTGGATCTACTTTACTAAACAATTTTTGTCTTATAGAGTCATAGAACGGACAGTAGAACACAAAATTAATTTCATTCTCCACCTCTTGGATGTCACATAAATTACAAATTCTATCATCTTCTGCTGTGCCGACATATCTGCCTGTCTCGATATGAAGACCAAGAATACCAGCTCTCAATTGAGCACACAGGGATCTTTTCTTTTTAGACAAATTATACAAAACATAGTTTTCTGGGCCAAATACCTGTTTTATTTCACAGTTAAGTATGCAGTTTTGGTTTACCCCAAGTATCTAGTGCCCATCTATCTTTACTTTGTTGAAAAATAATTTCTTTTAATACATTAATCTCAACTTTCTCTTTGTTATAATAATGATCTTCATATCCAGCTCTCAGCAAGATGTCATATATGTCCCTATCCCATGCCCCATTGGTCAGAGTGTCCCACTCAAATATTTTTCTTGCAATCCTGTTACGATTTAATCCTAGTATCCTATTCCATAAACGCACCATATATACACTCCACCGTACCTCATCGGGTTCCCAGCCCATATCTCCCATCACGGCTAGTGTTGGTGTGAATTTATGTACGCCAAGAAAACACCGCATGGCTCTATTTTGCATTCGCATTTAGGGTACTGTTTGAATCCCCATACTCCTACTACATAATCTAACACTGGACACACACAAGTGTAGTAGTGCGCACCAAATGTTAAAATGATACATTGTTTAATTTTTCAGTTAGTGCGGTTGCTTTCACACCTGCTTTTTGTCACTCGGGACCAAACTTGGAGAGCGTCATGTCTCCATGACTACCGGTTGAAATCTGGAAGCGCTGATTGATAAAACATTAATGATGGAGACTCAAGAGCTGGTTGTTAGTAGCTCTGGTCATTTATTTCTATATTGTTTGTATGTATAACTCTTGTCAAACGATAGTTCCGATCTACTTTTCTAGTTTGGTACTGGGAACTGCCCACTGGTCCGACCTCCCTTTGGTTCGACCTCCCGTTACTCCGACAAAATCAACCTCAAGTCGGACCAATAGGAGGTCGAACCAATGGGTGGTCCTGTTAGTTCGAACTGTCATCGCTACTTTGTGACAAACTTTCTGTCTCTCTCTCTCTGTGAGAGAGAGCAAACTAATGAGAATTACTGAAAGAGAGAGGGCTCTCAGAAACACACAGAAACGCACATCACACACACGCGGCCCAGAAAGGAGCCAGATCATGTCAGATCGCGCACAACCATCATAAATGCTGATCAAGATGTGTAAACTGATAATCAAAGCCCCCCCCCCCCTCCCAGAGTACAGAGTAAAAGAAATATACTTTCCCCCCTCCGCTCAAGCGTGGCTAAACCTGGCTTGAGCTCACTTCACTAGTGATGGGATCGGCAGCTCTTTTGACTGTACTGAATCACTAGAATCAGTTCCTTAAAATGAGTCGTTCAATGTGTTCACCGAATCACTCCCCCCGGTCAGGCGTTACGGTTGTCGCCCCCCCCCCCCCCCCCTGTAAGGGACGGTGCAAAAAAAAAAAAAAAAAGAAAGAAAGAAAGGGGACGTGCGTAGTACAGTGTACAGTACAGACATTCGCGGGAGAAGCAGCAAATATTACTACATGGTGAACGCAAGTTCTCTGTGCACAGTACATTCACTTAACATGATGCTACACAGATGTGCTAAGTTTAGCAGTACGTGAATCAAGTCCTCTGCTCTGTGCATGCAGTACACCAGGCAGTGAGTGACACAGCGCCACATTCAGCACAGTACGTGAACCTGAATTACGTCTGCAGCAGCAGTTCTCTGGTGCAGGTTCGCGAATCAGCAGTGGCAGCGCAAACCTGAATCACGTCATCAGCAGCAGTTCTGTGTGTGCAGTAGGTTCGTGAGTGAGTGGCAGCGCGAATGTGAATCACCGTGTCAGTACGTTTGCAAACTACACGGAGTGAATGGGCGGCCTGAGCCCCCAGTACATGCAGTGAACGACGTGCACAGTGAGTGAACTGGAGCCCTCAGCCCCGACTGTCAGTGAACGCATCACTGAACATGCACCGTTCCCTCGCAATGAGAGTCTCCGCCACCAGATTTGCAGGTCATTCAGTGATTCACAGACCACACAGCAGTTCCACTGTCGGCCTGCACGCTCGCTGCTGAGCTCAACTACTGAACTGAGAAAGGAACGAATCAGGTCAGGAAGTGATTCTAGTCAGTACGTTCACTTAAATAATTCGTTCCTTCGAACGAATCACTCGCGAACTAATGAGGACCTCCCATTAGTGGAGTACACCAGGCAGTGAGTGACACAGCGCCACATTCAGCACAGTACGTGAACCTGAATTACGTCTGCAGCAGCAGTTCTCTGGTGCAGGTTCGCGAATCAGCAGTGGCAGCGCAAACCTGAATCACGTCATCAGCAGCAGTTCTGTGTGTGCAGGTTGGGAGGTCGGACCAGTGCCATGGACCCTTTGTACTTCTGGCTGGTTTCCGGTTGCGTTCACCCAGTTCGGTCCCGTTAGTTCCCGGTTAAACACGGGCGGACCTCTGCTGCTCGGTAATCAGCTGCTCCGCGGACACCAGGGACGGACCCGCCGACCTGTCCGGTGTCGGAGCGGACTCAGCGGACACGCACCGACCGGCTGCCCCGCTGCTGCTTCTTCGTTTGTGGGGACAGAGCTGCGTAGGACCGGAGCAGTGGTCTCCCCGCTGCGTTAACTCGTCAACGACTACTGGAGCCCTTTTAGCTCAAACTTGTTGAGTTCGCCTGGCAGTTGGGTCGCACCAGAGTGCGGTTGCTTTCACACATCAACTAGTGCGCACCAAAGTTAGGCTGGAGCCAAACCCAGACCACCTCCTGAGGCCGCACTAGTTTTGGTGCGCATTAGAGTGCGATGTGCTTTCACACTGACCCAAACGGGACCAAATTTAGTGCAATCTAAATTTAGTGTGCACTAACACTGCAGGTGTGAAAACACCCTAAAAGCTGGTATGTTGAAGTGGTGGGATGTCGGAATGACAGCATGTGACCCCCATTGCCTTGAAGCGACGTCATCGGCAAACTGCAAACCCCGCTAAGATGACATGATGAAGTCCACAAATCAGTCTCATTTGCCCACAAAAAAAGGCAGAGCAAATAGCTACCTCTGTTAAACAGGAAGCATACATTTATTTTATTGTTTAATTTATTCATCAGAGGTTGTAGCTATTCCTTTTGTAAAGCTACAGAACTTGTTTGACTCATCAACGTTTTGTAAGTTTGAGCTATGTGTTTAAAGGTGTGAAATACAACAAGATGAGAACTTATTCCCAGCACTTCATGTGTGTAGTTTGTTTGCTTATCATAGAAAGTCATTAAGTTTTTTTTTTTCCTTTTCAGTAGATACTGAATTAAGTTGTGTTGTTAACCTTCCTGGAACTCCCCGGCATTCATACTTGTTAATGTTAATGTTTTTAACTACCTTCACAATGATGTTAGTTGATAATGTAAACAAGAGCTGAAATAGCTAGAGTCTGTTGAGATGAGAATTCACAAAGGTATAAAGACTCACACACAAAGGTCTATTCCCACACATACACTCTTTAATCATACACTTGAGACACTAACTAGCATCCTGTTTAAACATGTTTGTGTTGTAGCTTGTTTACTATAATTCATTCTTGTATTGTACAAATGCCATGTTTACAAACAAAATCCTCTTTAGGGCACTATAGTACCTTCCCCTTTTGGGAGCGATATTATTGATAGTGTTATTGTTATTATGTAATTAATGCAATGATTGCAGTCACTCTTGACATCGGAAGCCATGACTTCTCAGTTGTCTCTAGACAGCCAGACAATGACTGTTTAAAGGAATTTATTAATCAGGCTACTAACGCAGGATAAATGCAATGATATATTCACCAAGATAAAAATTTTACATTTTTCTTTGTTCAAGTTAAAGCGGGTCCAGGGTGCCATTCTGAACGTTTACTTTAATGTTTCAGAATGCCGGCCCTTAAAGGGATAGTTCACCCAAAATTCAAATTTCACTCATTATCTACTCACCCTCATGTCGACTAAGGGCTGTTAGAAGTTTCAGAGTCCTTCGTGCCTTCTCTGAGTTACAGCGGGGCTCCGTGCAGCACTGCATGTCCATATGACTGTTGCAAATGGGCCTCACTTTTCTTCGTCCAAAAAGACACACCAAAAAAACATCCGAATACATCCATAGTGCTCGTCTGTAATGTCCCTCTTGTATTGAAGCCCCAACATGAGAAATTGTTCCGAAATTGTTCCGAAAAAAAAAAGTCTATCTACTAAGCTTGTTTGTAACGGAAGCTCCCAGTGTCTCAGTTCACTGCTTTGCCTGTGTCTGTGCAAATCTCGCGCAATTTGCATTGACACCCAGTTCACAGCGCTGCAAATCGCACAAGATTCCGGCAGAGCAACACTGCCCTACAACGCAAGAAGGGGGTAACTCATTTTTTGTCAAAAATTAGATTTTGACATTTTTGGGACAACACAGGTCTGCTACATCATGTGAATAAATATCTTGACTTATCTTGATCTTATTTGGGATATATTTGTGGTTGGTTTTCACGGTAACTCCCAAAAACAGTGGTGAAACAACAAGAGAACACTGTAACTAGAGTTGCCTTATTCTCTCTGTGTATAGAACTACCCAAAGCTGTGGGGAAACAACAGGAGAACACCGTAACACGAGTTACCCTTTTCTATCTGTGTATAGAACGCACAACACGCCCTACTGTACAACGGACTACTAGACGCGCTTGAGATACCGCTTTCTATCGTTGTAGAACGTACACCAACAAGCTCTACTGTACACACACTGAGTTACCCCCACCCGAGTTACCGTGTTCTTTCTGTGTATTGACGTGTCAGATTTTTTGCCGCGCTTTGACTACGCATTCCATTCATAAACCCTGAATAAAACAACACAGATTTTTATTGGTGCTAGAGATTCGTTTCAGCCTATAGATTTTCGTCAGCAAGATGGCCCATTTTTCCAGAGGAAAGCTATTGATGGATTTGGCATTGAAGCGCCGCCTCCATAGTACCGGTAAGTAATAAATAAATCAGCGTTGATGGCTTTACAGACCGGTGGATCTCCGCTGTGTCTCTTAGCTAGCTAGCTAACGCAAGTTACACAAGCATAACCCCATAAGCCCACATTTCCGAACGTTTACTCTAATGTTTCATAATGTTTATGACGGTAATTATTTTTGAAAAAGGGTCGCCACTCCGAATATATAAGTAGATCTGTCATTTTGACAGTTTGTTTAGTAGTTTGAGTCTGCTCAGTGAAATAGCATCTGTATCTGACGTCAGTACAGAGGAAACGTCGCTGTGACCGGTGTGAGCATACTGGGTTTGATCCCGAGTACAAACTTTTTTTTTTTAAACAGTCTTTATTCATTTTTAATTGTAATATACATACTAACCCACACATTATGTAAATTATTAGCAGACCTAAGCCTAAACTGCCAGATCCCTCTTGTTTTATCCTTCTTTCTTCCGAGGAAATCCTACTTCCCTTACTTTGAAAAAAAAAGAAGCTATCACTTTGTAAACTACTCTAACGTAGTTCTAATATTCTGGCTTATTTGAAAGATTGTGCAATCTGATTTATAGTTTGATTGCCTTCACTGCCCCTGTCTGTTTTATTTTAAAAAATAATAGTTTTTATTTAAAAAAATAAACAGTTCTGTGTGGGGCTCGAACCCGGTTCTCCACGCTGTTAAACATAATAGTTACCTCTACACTACGGCAGCATTTGCTTTGCTACCAAAATATTCTCTACTTGTTGAATGTTTTCACAAATGTCCCCCCCCCCCCCTCCTCTTCCTCCTCCTCCTCCTCCTCCTCCTCCTCTCCAGCTTCCAGTGGAAAAAGAAAGCTCCTATCAGCCACAGTGCCCTCTGCAGGTACATCCATGCCCTATTTGCTAAAGTTGTCATTGATTATCAGTCTATAGTTATCATTAAAAATATCATATTAACATGAAAATATTAAGCCAATTCATATTTGAATGTCTATATTAACTGTTAACTCCTCTGCTTCAGCTCTTGCAGTGCCCACCACACCAGACAGTGTGGTTCCAGTTTTGCCACATGCAGATGGTGGGTTATAGGCTTAATCTCAATATCCTCCTGAGACCCAGGAAAAAAAGTTTTCTGATTTTGATTTTTTTTTTTTAACATAATGTTGGGGTGGTAAAGAACAACTTGCAAAGAAAAAAATATGAACATTTAATTTAATTTTGATTTTACAACATGTGCACTGTTACTAAACATGCAATATTTTGATGCTTATAATGTACATGGAAAGACTAATTATCTTGTAAAGTACAGTAATATATATAAAATAATATCAATTATGTTTTTGTTTTTTTTATCAACCACACTACTTATCTTTGTGATTTCATCATTAGACATTCTTCCTGAGATGGTATTTCAGTGAGCATTTAGAAGTTTTAGAGCAAAAGAGCGAGACAGCTTCTGTCAAAAGCTGTCCCTGAAAAACATGTGACCAAAACACAAGTACAGAGTCCCGATGTCCACTACAGTGTACAGTACATTAGTAAAATTAGCTTTTTTTCATATGAAAAGTAAACAATCCAGTTATGAAAAATCACTTAAATGTTGCTGAGATGATTATTTATAATAAACAATCAAAATACTTAAAATTGTCAATACCATGCTCTCTTACTCTTTCCCATAAAATGTGCTTGTTGAGATGTTGGCCATTTTTAAAAGAGACACACAGGAAGTTTTTAATGTCACACCCCACACACAAGATATCATTATAAAGGGCCAGTTGTCCTCTGTAGTGAACAACAGGACGTAATAAGATGACATCCATAGTATAAAAGAAATGGGCTTGAATATGATGTGCACTACAGTGTACAAAAATGCATTGCTGGGTCTCAGGAGGATATTATGGTTGACATGTATTTATCAAATATTGTTATAATATTATGTTGAAATATAGGCTACAATATCATTGTAAATGTGACATATTTGTAATTATTATTTGGAGGTCTCTAATTATTATTTGTTTTATTAATTTCAGTTTCATGTGGGGATGTTGCAGAAGGCCTTGAAGAGGAAGAACGGGCAATTCTTGACAACTGCCTGACCGAGGAGGACCTCTTTCCTGGTTCCCTCTTCCCTGAATACTCCAGTACACCAGAGTCAGACGGTTCACGCCTCCGCGTCGTCCATTAATTTCTGATAATGGACACCTCGTCGGGCATTATCCCTTACTTAATGTACGCACCCAAATGGTTTTGTGCACTTTCACAGTGCATAACATGCAATTACAATGTACTTTGAATGCTGTATTGGATACATGGCCTAATCTACATAATTTCATAAGGCCATTGACATGGTCAATATTTTTAAATATTTAAAATAATTTTTATGTATAAATTACGTTCAAATTTGGTCAATATAAGACGTCAAAAGGACGTCCACGCCGAGCATTTTTCAACCTTATTTGAACCTTGTATAGACGTCCTATAAACGTCAAAACTGAACGTCCAGAAGACGTCCAAAAAAGACGTAATAAAAACTTTAATTCTGCACCCGCCAGGGACGTCATTTCGACGTCGGACCATGACGTAGAAAAGACGTTGTTTCGACATCGGCTTGCTCGCTGGGGCAGAGTCTGTGGGAGCCGCGACCGGGGACCGTGGCAGCAACTGTCACAGCAGCAGCAACCGCTCCACTGAGCTGATCTTCCGGGGTGACCTCCGCAATCCCGGGGGAGAAAACGATCGAGCCAAGTAACTTCTGACGGTCTTTCATACTTTCAATAAAAGTGTTTTTTGGGTGGTGGTTGAGGAGGTGCAGTTGGAGGTAGGAAATCCGGCTGGTCCTTCGGCTGTGCCATAACGAATTCCTAGCTTTCATGCTGGTGGCTGTGATGTGCTGTGAAAAAGTGTACAATCAAAGTGCTTGCATATTAGAGCGCATGCACAAAACAGCGTGCACGTTGACTGACAGACGGGCCATCCAACCAAAGTTGTCTGAGACTAAATTGATTGGTCGGCCAAATTTTAGCCCCTCCTCACACAGATGACTTTCGTCATTGATATGTCAAATCACTAATAGCATCAATTACTGTCTAATACTTTACCAACAGAGCTCCGGGAGCTGACGTCACGCTGATCAGCCCCGAAACTGACAGCGACGCCATTTTGGAGTAGATACAGGGGAGAGCCGGGTGCGGAACGAGAGTAACAAAGCGATTTTCTCCGAGCCCATACAAGTTTTACATGTATAACTTTGTCATCATGTAGTATGACCTAACAGAACGTTGGTTACGTATTGTAACCCCAAATTCTATGAGTATAGGCGCAGCCCTCTAAGAGCTATCGCTGTTGGGTTTATCCCCGCGCGCATGCGCAGTCCTGAAAAATTTCTTTCGCGCCACTGTGCCCTGCACAATTGCCCCTACACGGTCCGCATCATGACTATATTACACCTGCGGACCCGTGTATCTGCTCCCAAAACCAGCCTTTTTCTTCAGCTGACACTAGTGGGACAGTGGGGCCTCGATTCTTAGAGGGCTGCGCCTATAGATACTTATCAGTAGGATGACGTCACGATGCGTTCCACCTGGCCGCCGCCATGCTGGGTACCGAACACTGAGTTAACCTCTATTCAGCTCAGTGCAGCCACATCCTCTCTGACCAGAAATGACTGCTGCATGTAGTTTGGATATGGATATCTCTCATTTTGATGGCCTTGCCTTGAAAGCACACACCATTTCTGCTGAGACGATCTTTGACAGCGCGGTGCGCCGCTCTCTCTCCCGTTAAAAGTTAATCTAGCTCACCCAGCGGACCTCCTCGTCTCTCTCTCTCTCTCTCTCTCTCTCTCGCTCGCTCTGTCTCTCCTCCAAATACACGAAAAGCCAAATCAAATCAGAAATGCGTAGCCCACTTATTTTTAACTCACAGACATTTATTTTCATAAAGTAATAAAATATCTGGACATTTTGCATCGTTAACATTGAGACAAAAGGCTGCAGGAATGGAAGAAGAATTCGGCAAATCATCTTATCACGCAAAAAGTAACAACAAACAGGTTTTGCACAATGGTTTGCACAGATAAGTCTTAAAATATGTGCAACACCTTCTCATCACAATCCACACCATCTACACAGTTACGTTATCAGCTGTTATTAAAGTCCCTGGAAAGTGAAATTGGAGTTTTGTTTCAAAATATATTAAAAGTGTTCGAAATGTATTGATAAAAACATGCAAAAAGACCCATTTTTGTGCAGTGCTTAATTTTAGAGGTTAGGGTTTCACAGTTTCACTCTGCTTCAGTGGTCTTTGTTTTTAAGGGCAGGCTTACAGAGGGGGACGCTGTGACGCACTGGCGTCCCTACTTTCATAACTCCTCCCATGTGCACAGTAATATTATAAATACTTCAAGAATGCCAACGAGTGTCTGCTGCCACTACCCCTAGAGCTACCAGCGCTGCCGGAGCTACCAGTCCATTAGCTTGGTCTCTGTCTTAATAAAATGTAATGCAGACTTATCAGGTCATTGTAAAACATTTATTTATTGATGTATGTGGTGTTATTTGAACCTAGTCTATACAGATCCCAGAGGCAGCGCTGCTCTTATGTGAAACATGAAGCTCCACTTTTAATTCAAACAAACTAATGAGACTGCCACCGTGGGACCAGCCGGCGCTCGGTGGCAAAACTCTAAAAGCTAAAACAGCCACAGTCCAGGTGAACCTCTGCAGCGTCCGTCCCACAGCTCACCGACACAGCAACGGCTACACCGGCAACAAAACCGTGGGCCGTCGCCGTCAGCAGACGAATCTCCGCTTGCCCTGATAGCATTAGCTCGGCGGCTAGCACTAGGCCCGTCGTCCTGTGCTGACGGTGGCGGCCCTCATTGTTGTTGTGGTGTAGCCTTCAAGGCTCCCGCTGCTGTGGTGGTGAGCCGTGGGTCCGATGCTGCAGTGGCTCGGGACCATGGAGGCTCAGGGTGAACGAACGGGGCTTGCCGCCGAGCTAACGGTTAGCGCCGGGCTAGTCGAGCTAACGCGTTAGCGCCGGGCTATTAGCCGCCGAGCTAACGCTATCAGGGTAGCGGAGATCCGTGTGCCCCCAGCATATTTCCCTCATTGCTCAGTGTGTATCCGAGACATTCAGATAAGAGCTGGACTCAGACTCAGGCTCAAGCCCGTAGCTGCTCGGGTACGATGTGACAGTTAGCAGTAGGCCATTTGATTGACAGTTGAAACTTGATGAAGCTCAGCAAGTGGGCGGGGCTTATGTGCCTGCAGCAGACATCCAGAGCTGCGAGAACTGCCTCATTTAGTCATGATTTTAAAACCTAATTTCACCTACCAAACGAATTTTTCTAGCATCCAAAATTGGCAGGATGGTTAATAGGACATATGTCTGAGATGTGATTAACTCAGAAAACGAATCCAGTGTCACTTTTCAGGGACTTTAAAACCCAACTCATCAGTGCGCGATGACCACCACTCACATTAAACAAACCGTTAACAATTAATCCACACTCAAACCGAGGCAACAATAGTGTTAACTGTACTCAACAAGCTATTATTACAAGGTTTACAACAGATATGACAGACAACCTGGGCCGTGTGTGTGCGATAAGAAAGGGGGGAGGGAGGGAGGGAGAGAGGAAAAGTAGGTAAAAACCTGCTAGCTGCTAACTGTTAGCTACCGTAGCTCAGGCGTCGGTCTCCCGTCAGGTAAAAGCTGCCGTTTATTCCTCAAATGAAGCTCATGTTGAGGCTCTCCGGTACAGTTATCCATCACTGCTGTTGAATGAGCCGCTAAACTGCTGGACGCTAAAACCGAGGGGGCGTCTGTGTGTTTACAATTCACGAAAGCAACGTGAACGTACGTGCCGCTCACACTCAGTAGAGTGAGGCAGCCTCCCTTGGCGTACATGTCTCCCAAGCTGTTTAATGACGGTAAAAAATGAAACAGAAAGTAAATATCCTGCATCGTTTCTCTTTTCTGTGCTGCGCTGATCAGAGCGGCGTCCCTACCTAGTGTATTTTACTTAGCAACGATCTGTTAAACAGGAATAACAGACTGTTAAATGCAAAATCAAGATGTAAATAAATATCAGAAATATCAATAAATTATCGGAATACGACATTCAATAGAGCCATGTAATAAAAAAAAGGTTTATCCACTATTTTTGTGAGATTTGATGTCACAGCCATGGATGGATTAGGTCACAGCCCATAGACTGCCTTTGGAAGTCGGTACCCAAGATGGCGCTGTGACCGGCTGCGAACGCTGTGTGACGTCACGTGATATCTATCTATACTCATAGAATCTGGGGTTACAATACGTAACCAACGTTCTATTTCGTATAGGCTTCGCCCTCTATAAGAGCTATCGCTGTTGGGTTAAGGGCGAAGCTGATGTAGTCAATGCCACACTGTACCACAGTACACAAGCATTAACACACACACCGCATATCCCTTAGTGTGCAGGCAATAAGGGCACGAGATCCTTCAGTTCCATGTCATGAGTAAATAATCCTAAAGAGGAGAATTATACTCAGTCACTAGGCATACGTCATGTTACAGAGGGCGGAGACGATAATTACGCACTGTAAAAAGTCCAAACAGAGGTAACAGGACGTGTGACAGCCTAACACATAGCCAGGGTGCAGCGTAATTACGCACGACGAGACTGTAATGTGCGAGGACGCAGAGACGATGGTTACGCATTGTAACAGTCTCAGGGCTCGCGCGGCACATCTCGGAGTTAAGGGCCTTTCACACCGAACGCGGCAGGCGGCGGCAGCAAACCCATTCATTGTGTATGTGCTACCGCGGCGCACCGGCGAACGGCTCTGCGCCGAGCTGAGGTGGGCGCATGCCGCGGCGGCGCGCTGCGCCCGAATTAAAAAATGTTTAATCTGGGCGCAGCGCGCTGTGACGACATCTCGGCGCGTCCAATAGGAGAGGATGTAGTGGAGTCTGAAAAAAAATCAGCCGCTTGCAGAGAGAAAACAAACGGCCAGACGTTCAGTTAAAGTGACGAGATGCATGAAGTGAGTTGTCATCCTCCTGAGGATCAGACCAACTCTCTCTAACAGGCTGTTAAACTGCTTGATGCTCAGCCTGACGCTAAAGTTCACCTGGAAGCGGTCGTTTTGTAGCTCCTGGCGAACATATCTTTGCATATACCCCCCCAAATCCTGTCTTGTTTGTTCGGTTGCTCAGCAACTCGCGCCATATGTGTACGCGCTGCCGCCCTGCTCTGCGCCTGTCTGCGCTGTACCTCGCGGTGGGCGCAGCGCATACCGCGTTCGGTGTGAAAGGCCCTTTATGGATATGTGGAGGGTGAGGTCCAGCTTCACTGGCTGTTGACCGAGCTCAACACTGAGTGAGACAGGGAAGTCACAGACATATCACGGAGGTAAAACCGAGTAAAAGCGCAAGGTGAAGCCCAAGAGGCTGCAGCACAGATGTCCGCTACAGCCACGCCTCTGAGGAGGGCTGTGGAGGAGGACACTGCTCTGGTTGAGTGGGCACGAATGCCGGATGGGGGATCCGGGGACAGCTCTCCATTCCGACACACCTCCACTTCGACACCCCGCTGTTTCGAAACACCGCTACTCCGACACCCTCCCCCCCGCAGCTGTCCAAGGTGCTGAACCGCGTGACGTTGTTTACATTCTGCTTTGTGGCTTGTCTGTGAAACGTGCGCTGCTCAGGGACTGGGCAGATCTGTCCCACTTGCTTTCTCCCCGACTCCGTTGTTGGAGATCTCCCACACAGTAAAAGAAATACACTTTTTTTCTCCCCCCCTGCTCCGCTCGAGCGCGGCTGAAGCTGGCTTGAGCTCACACGGGCGCGAGGCTGCTGCAGCCGCCGCTCGTGCTGACAGCTGACTGAAGGAGATGCTTTGGTTGGGCTTAGGCAATGAAGAAAGGAGTTGGTTAAGTTTAGTAAAAAGACCAGGTAGAGGCTAGAAGCATAATGAACATTATATGTCATTAATATGAACCATTTGCTTGTTTTGCAGTTAGTTATGCACATGATCCGTTTGACCCCAAAAAGGAAAAAAGGATCAATGCGCACTGCGCACTGGGGGTTTCCCCCAATAGCCTTTTCGGAGTAGCGGGGTCTTTAGAAAAAATAGAAAACCCCGCTATTACGATGAATGGAAGTCTATTGTCGGAAAGGCGGGGCTTCGGAAAGGCGGGGTGTAACCGGGGGATCCCTACCAGATGTGACGTAACCCTGTGAAATGACGTCACATAGCCAGTGGGCCAAGCGCTGCTTCGTCAGGGGTTGTCCCTGTGAATGCTCTCTGTAATGCACAAACAGCTGTTGTGTGCGTCTGAGGCTCGCTGTGCGCGCCACATAGAGAGACAGTGCGCGCACCGGGCAGAGTTGATGTAACGTCTCCTCTCCCTCACCTTCATGAGGAGGAGGGAAGAAACCTTCCAGTGTAATAACTCTCGAACTAAACGAGCTCGTTGGGCATGAATGAGGGATTCGGTCTCAGTGTGGCTGCACTCCCGTCTGGTCTGATGACGAGACAGGACGGCGAGACAGAGAGGGCACATAAATCACTCACTCTCTTAGCTGAGCACAGGGCTAAGAGGATCGCTGTCTTCAGAGACAGGTGTTTGAGAGAGGCGTGTAGGAGGGGCTCAAAAGGAGGCTCTCCTAGGGCGCGTAACACCAGAGGGAGATCCCACTGCGGAGCCAGGGGGCGCTCGCTGAAGAAAAAATGGGAGCAGATACACGGGTCCGCAGGTGTAATATAGTCATGATGCGGACTGTGTAGGGGCAACTGTGCAGGGCACAGTGGCGCGAAAGAAATTTTTCAGGACTGCGCATGCGCGCGGGGATAAACCCAACAGCGATAGCTCTTAGAGGGCGAAGCCTATACGAAATAGAACTGCAAAACATATTGAGGATATGTCTTACTTTGACCGAGTTACGTTCAAGAACCAGCGGTTTTCAGTGACAGAAAAAATTCACTCTGGCGTAATTTTTTTCGATCGATCAGCTGTGTTTACTAGGGGTGTGACTTTGTACATGTGTACGTTTACACGGAATGAAACTGTAAACGTTTAGTAAAAAATCCCTAAACGATACACGCAATTTTTTTTTTTTTTTTTTTTTTTTTAATTTATTACATAGCGTACATTTTGAGGGGGCTGGGTGAAAAATAGTAGCCAGGCTGGCGTCGCCTACTGGTTCCGGCGAATTTCATTTGCCTCAACCATGTAGTCAGGAAACTAGCAATGCGTTTCGGTTTGCTCCGTCCGCCAAAACGGTAGTAATCAGCGAGCAGATGTGGCGATGACGGGCGATGACGTTGAACTGAAGCGCCCAAACTTAAATACCGGTGTAGTTCCCAAGCTGCGGTAAACAGTTGACAAGATGGATGTCGGCGAAGCTATACGCTCTGTGCTTGAGGAACAGAAACAACAATACTCGTCAATACACATGTTCTTCTTCTTCTTGTTGTTTTACGGCGGTTGGGATGTCAATAGCCTACACATGTTTTCAATATGCTCAAAAAGACTACAATGCTAAACCACCCGGCTTCCGGCGCATAGCATACGTCACCGCCAAGCAGCAGCGATTAGTCGAAGCAAACGGAAGCAACCGCCTCCCGGAAGCAAACGAATACCTACGGCTCGTGTTCAGACGCTATATGAAATGTAATGAAATAAGCGGCTGATGCATCAGGCTAGAAAAATAGTCCCTCACACTGTCTTAATTTAGAGAAAACTATGATTTAATAAAAATGATGCTGTGACGCGCTTCCCTCCTTAAGACAAAATGTGCGTGACTGCGTTCCCCCCCCCCCCTTTTTTTCTTGTCTTTTTTTTTTTTTTTGCGAGCGAGTGTGATGGCGCCGCCACCGAGTAAACGCCCATCCGAAATGAACGCCGGGTCAAACATTGCTTTTCTGGTTGCCAAAAAATATTCTATACAAATATAGCCTCCCTAAACACAAACAAATAACCTTAAACGGATTGAAAGGGGTGTCTAGAGACACTGAAGACGGCAGGGGACTGAGACGCCTCTGGGCTGGTTGCTCCTGCCCGGTCTGTCCACTCCTCTGATCAGCACTTCAGCACCTGTCCTGGGCTGCGGGGAGGGGGGCGGGACGAATCCGCCGTCGGGTCTCCTCCGCTCCGGTGTAACACCGGCCCGGTGGCTGCAGTGGCAGTGCTTCCACCGGCTGCGCATATCAGACTAAACAAAAATAAGGCTATAGCAACCTATAGCGGTCCTGAAGCGTGTACACGAAAAAAAATGCACAGTACATGTGTACATATTTTCGTACACGTTCACACCCCTAGTGTTTACCGTTTCAGGTGTCATAGTTATGATGGTTAGACAGATAAATTAGTCCTCTAACACACCCTAAAGCTTGACATGTCAGAGTTTGTCAGTATAGAAGCAACTAGGTTTAAGTGTCGGGAGTCACTGTGGGGAGTAACAGCTGTCATTTCATCCCTCTGCACATTGACAATGAGCCTGCCTGTCACTCTGCCGGTACTGCGATCACACTGTGTTACAGGATTAATTAAAACACACAACGTAACGTAAACAATGTGACTGTATATGTAGATTGTGCGGGAGGAGGGCAGACGTGGATCACGGTGGACCAGGAGAACAGCTGCATAACATTTTGGCAGTAAAATGGAAGATTTTAAGCCGTCTGTTCACATGATCTCACTTTAATTCCAACACATTGGACTTAATATATAAAAAAACTAAATAGATTAAATATTAACGACCCTTATAATGCTTTTCAAAAGTATCTCCGGCCGCCGGTGGACGTCCCAGACCTGCAGTATGCGGACACAGCTAAGTTAGGCTACCTGATCAACTTTGCATCGCGCTGCTCTGAAAGCATACAAAAGCCTGGAGGGTTACACATGGACGCAGTCTGGCTTTGTGATGAACGTCCAGCTGTGGAATCTACCAGCGAAAAACGGCTGTATCCTCACTAGAAGGGTAAGTGTCGTATCATCCCAGTTAATGCAGTGTAGCATGGCTAACGTTAGCTAGTAGCTGTCCGGGGTGCCGACCGGGAGCTCTCCCCGGTGCTGATCAGCCCGCGGCGGTGCGCTGCGACCGGCTCTGGGTCAGCTTGGAAAGGCTGGAGGCGAAGGAGACTCACATCTGTGTTTGCCTCTTTCTTTTCTTTTTGTCACCGTCTTTCCTGCTTGTGTCATTTTGTGGAGCACAAAGAGCATAAAGCCGGCTTTTGTATGCTTGTGGAGTAGTTGATCAGGTAGCTGTGTCCGGATACTGCAGGTCTAGGACGTCCTGTTCGGCGGAAATATTTTTGAAAAGCACCCCGGGGGCATTATAAGGGTCGGTAATATTTAATCCATTTAGTTTTTTTTTTATATTAAGTCAAATTTGTTGGAATTAAAGTGAGATCATGTGAACTCAGACGGCTTCGGCGCTTACAGTCAATGCTTCCACGCTGGCCAGTTTCCTGCCAAAATGGCCGCTCGAACGCTGGAGGTCACGTGGGGTCCGGAGCTCTATATACTCAGATTTTTATATTTTTGCCACAAAATGAGCCGCCCGGGATGGTACCTTTAAGTGTGCACACTTTATTCTTTTATTTTTGGGAAACTTGGGTCATTATGGTTTTGTACAAGTTGAACATTTCTCTTGATTCACTGTAAAAATACAGAGTGGCTACTCAACAGTTATTCCTTTGCCTGACTCATTATTGTTGCTGAACACATTGGCTCCTTACGAATTTGGTGTCTTCTGATTCTGGCCAGAGTCTTTTAACTACTCTAAGTTGTTATTATACTGTAATACACTTTTATATCACTAAAATTGGTTACAACAGCAATGCTTCGTGCTGCACTCACTGCAGGCGTTGCTGTGCAGCGGCAAGTGTGATGCCACCCGAAGAGCTACGACTGGTGGAAAAATGTAGTCCTTGGCAGTTTTGACGACAACCAATGGCTCGCTAATTTCAGAATGTGACGAGCAGCGTTTGACATGACTGATCGCCGACAACCAAGGCTCACACGCCTGGACACGCACCTCAGGCAGGCAATAGCGGTGGTTAAACGTGTCGCAGTTACCTTGTGGTGGTTAGCCACAGGGTCAGGGTCCTGCACCGTTGCGAACCTTTTTGGCATCGGCAAGGCAACAGTGTGCATGGTTTTCGGCGAGGTGTGTACCGCCTTGACTGCTCTTCAGAACGAGTACATCAAGCTCCATGTTGGAGATCACCTGCAGCACATCGTCCGGGGCTTCCAAATGCGGTGGGGCTACCCTCGCTGTGGGGGATGCATCGATGGGACACATATCCCGGTGATAGCACCCCAACACAACCACACCGAATACTTCAATAGAAAAGGATGGCATTCAGTGATCCTTCAAGCGGTGTGTGATCATCAGTCAAGGTAACAGTTGTTGTTTTTACTACTACTGAGCAATGGGCTCTATGCACAGCTCCACTACTTCCTGAATTTAAGGCAGCTCCTTTATTTCCTGTCTTACGTTATTGGGTGACAACTTTTGCAAAAACAATTTTGGGTCAATTTGCTAGGTTTTTCTCTTATTAGTAGCAAGCAGGGTCTCAATTAACTGGTTCAATTAAAATGAGTGATCAATACATGTTTTTTTATACATTTTTGGAATGCTTTATTGAGTCATTGACCAAATAAGTTAATTACCGTAACACATTTTCAATTGATGAGAACTGAATATGTATGAAAGGTAGACCTTTTATTTTTTTCATGTATGTTCTATTAATAGTTCAGAATAGCCACATAGTGTAAACATTCAGAATTTTTTTTATTGATACATTAATTTTAGTTATTATGTTCATTACCGTAACAAAATTACATGTTTTACACTAAATTTTTCTTGTAGTGTAAATTTTACAAAAAAAAAAAAAAAGTCAACTCAGTAATCTTAAAAGACTTGACAAATAGTTCCTGTACAAAAATAAAATTTGAAGTTGTCACTCATTCCCATCCAAATATTTACATATACAGCAAGTGTTACGGTAATGAAAAGCTGTTACGGTAATGAAAAGTTTTGTTACGGTAATGACCTCACACAGCATTCTTACATAGAAGCCATGTTTCTAGTATTCACAAATTAGGCTATATGGTCCAATCTTTTTCACTGTTTATTATGTAAGGCTACATTAGAACTACTGAATGATTAGATTGTCTTGGGTAATGAAAAATTAAGCTTGACTTTACAAAAAAACAATGAATCAAGAGCAATTCAGAGAACGTTTAATGTAACCACAATCAACAATAACATTTTCAATTCATTAAAACATAACAGAATGTTATGTATAACATGCATAACAGAACCACTATCAATAAAAATGTAAAAATAATCAATACAATACAATAGTCAAATACAATAAACAACCTTCAACAACCCTCCAACCCTCCTCCCCCTTTCTACCCTCCCTTACTTGTGGTTTGCCCATATTTCTTGGGCAACGCTGAAATGCCTGGCTGATGATGTGGTCGGCATGGGTTCAGGGATGAGGTCCAAGATGTTCTGCTTAAAATACCAGACCTTGTCCCCTGGGATCCTGGTCGCGGGGGTGTAGAAACTATTTCCACCTGCAGACTCCATTGTTTCAACCTCAAATTCATCACCTACGATCTAGAGATGACAAAAAAAGAATCACACTCAGTGTAAAGTGAGCGGCCCTACAATAGCTCAAGCAATGAACAATCATGCATACATAATGATAACTTATTACATTATTCAACTTTTATTATTACTTAAAGCAGAAGTAAGCGATATTTTTGTGTTAATATAAGTCTTAAATAGTTATATCTTCCGACAGCAATCACTTACATGGAGTGTTTGGACCGAAACACGGGTCGCTCAGTCCCTCTGCTCTGCTCTGAGCCGAGGAGAAAACTTCTCTTGTATCCTACAAGTCTTATCCAATGAGGAGAGAGAACGGCTGTTGAAGGGCTGTGTGTGCAGCCAAGGGATGTGCCTGAATGTGGTGACGTAGGGACGAGGACCAATAGATCCATGACGAGGGCGGGGGCTGCTAACTCCGTCGGCTGACAAGAAGTTATGGTGCGTTCAAGGCAGCCCGTAACTCGTGATTTTCCAACCTGTGAAGTCGTACCAGTTCGATCTGGTGCGATCTGTTACCTCCCACTCCCGCCTGTGTTTTGGTACACGTTCTTGCTGCCTGTCCTTGACAAGACTTTGCCTGCTGCCGGACCTGTGATGAAGCCTGTCTCATCTACGTTGTAGATGTTTTCAGGCTTATTCATGCAATCGGCTTTATCAATAAGTATGAGAATGAGAATGGCTGGGTCAGAAGTGGTTTGCATCTGGGATGTGTTCCGCTTTCCTTAAGGTCAGTTCCAGATGGTCCTGCGTTATTATTATTGCTCTTGCGATGCGAGGACCCGGTCTCACTCAACAGGATCGTCACGGTGCGTGGAGCCGATCAGCTTCACCAGGGCCAGGTCTGCTGCATCCTCCAAGTTGAATGTACCAGAGGAAGGCGTGGTCTACCATATCAAAAGCAGCTTTGAGATCTATAAAAGCGATGAAGGTGTTGATTCTTCAGAAATTCTCTGACCCGTCGTCTATGGTGGACCGTTTGGACATAAAGCCTGCTTGTTGAGGGCACGGTGGCTTCTAATGGCAGGAAGAGCACGGGTGAGGAGAATACGGGTTAACAGTTTCGCATACATGGAAAGCAGAGTGATGCCTCTGTGGTTGCTGCAGACTAGTTTGTTGCCTTTCCGCTTCCAAAAGGGCAAGATGATGCCTCGGGTCCAGTTGGTGGGAGGCTACTCCGTCACCCACACATGGTTAATGATGTGGGTGAGCCACTGGACCATGTAGTCACCACCTTCTTTCAGCAACTCTGCGGTGATGGCACAGATTCCTCGGGCCATGCAGTTTTTGAGTTTCTCCATTGCCTCTCTGACCTCATTAGCTGTAACCAGGTCAGTTTTGCAGTTGGGGTTTGGGGTGGCTGAGTTGGCAGCAGTAACCAGGTGAGGGTCAGTGGGGACTGGGGGATGATGGAGGAGGTGGAAAGTGCTCTTTCCAGCGTTCAAGGCAGTCGGTTTCTGTGGTGATGAGGCTTCCATTGGCATCCTTCACGAGGGTGTGTCTTGATGCGTGTTCCGGCACGGGCTTGGCGGAGCATGTTGAAGACATGTCTGCGGTCATTGCTCTGTGCTGCTGATTCCAGGCGTTAAGCTTCTTCCCCCCAGTATCTCTCCCTGTCAGCTGCAATGGCTGCGCTGCATTCAACCTCCGGTACTCGGTCATGTCACCGTGGAGACGGGCCTCTCGGTGGCGATCAGTGATGTCGAGGGTCGGCTGTTCTGGAGGAGACAAGGCGTGGGTGGTACCTGGTGGATGGGTCCACTCGGAGTTTGAACCGGAGTTGGGCAACCAGCAGGCGATGGTCTGTGTTACCAAGCTGTGCTCCTTTGAAGACCCTGCAGTTGATGACGGAGGATCCCCAGCGGCGGGAGATGATGATAGTGGTCCTGCATGAAGCGGTCAAACCATTTTCGACCCGGTCTTCCGTTCTTGAAGGGGGTTTGAAGATCGTTGGCAAACTCACAAACTCTTGAATGAGATCGAGAAGCTCCGTCCGGGTAAAGCCCCAACCCCATTGGCAAAGGCATGGAGAATAACAAAGCATTAGTCTTGGACGCACACCACTGGATTAGGCAAAATCACATTTTTCATGACCTCACTAGTAGGGCTGGGCGATAAACCGAAAATTTACCGATACCGAAATTTACGACGATAACCGACGTCATTTTGCGCATGTCGGTATATTCGGTTTTAAAAAAAGAAGAAAAAAAAGGAACAAAATAAAAGTCGTTTTTGTCTTTTTTGGCTGTGTATGTTGGTAGGCTATTTTCATGTCCCTTTAAGAGCCATACTACGTGTTCAGCGTGTGTAGTCACGTGACTCCACCCCATCCAGTCAGTAACAGGAAGGGACAGAGCCGTGGACACACCAGCAGCAGCGGCGCGAGCGCGCTCATCTGTACTGAGACTGTTGGTATTTTTTCACCTGAGTTAATGACACACACACACCAGAGCAATGAGAAAACACCTTGCTGAAATGATTAAAAACGTGCAGCGTCGGTCGCCACTGTCACGTGATTTTGTCAACAGACCATCGTGAAGGGAGTGACAAAGAGATTATAGACAGAAACGGACATGACGGTGTTAAATTTATGGGCTGAAATAACCACGTTGACGTTCTTCATTGATAAACAGAGCGCCGTCCAGCGGGTCGAGACACTTTAAGAAGTTTACAAAGTGACGGTAGATTACTGTGCATCTGCTCCGACCCCATTATGAAATATTGGTGGCGATAATTAAAGGATAATTTCCGTTTTTTTACAACCTGGACCTTATTTCTAGCATAAAATACTATCATTTTACTTACCGAGACAACTTTGGTGTCATTTGAAGTTGTTTTGACGAAATTAGCCCCAGTGGAGCGGTGCGTATATCCGTATAATGCGAGATCATGGGGCACGCAATGCAGCCTCTAAATAACACATTATCCGCCGCAAAACTCGTTCATTTCGCCAATATTTTGTTATGATACATTACTGCTATTCCTCTCCGAGCCCATGGTGGCATATTATCAACATACGGCGCCTGTAGGTTGACTACTAACCTCTTATCTGGATGATGTCATCTCCGACCGCTGCCCCGGCGCGGCTAACTTGCTACCGCTAGTGCTACGGTTCATTTCTGCATGTTTCCGACTTGTCAGAACAAAATGAGCAGCTGGATTAAGTTCAGCTTCCACATGCTTCCTCTCCTCAACCTGGACTCACTAAAGCTCCGGCTAGTTGAGCTAAAAATGGACCTGAATGCCAAAGCAGAATGATTATTATCAGAATGAGCCGGGCAGCGGTCGGAGATGACATCATCCAGGTCAGAGGTTAGTAGGTCAACCTAGAGACCCCGGATGTTGATAACATGCCACCACGGGCTCGGAGGGGAATAGCATTAGTGTATCATAACAAAATATTGGCGAAATGAACGAGTTTTGCGGCAGAAAATGTGTTATTTAGAGGCTGCATTGCGTGCCCCGTGCTCTCGCATTATACGGATATACGCGCCGCTCCACTGGGGCTAATTTTCGTCAAAACAACTCCAAATGACACCAAAGCACCACGCCCCCTTCTCATGTGTATGCCAGTGAGTCCCTAGCAACCACTCTACCGTACACCCCACCAGACTGACTCATAACAGTCTGCCTCAACGACTTCTTGTCAAGTTGGGGTAGTTCTAGAATGCTGGCGGCTCTAGTGTTAAGTCAACTTGAAGTCTAAGGAAAAATGTTTGGTGTTTTTACTGTTCTCAAATGTAAAAATGGCTCACATTGTACCCTCGACATAATGTAAGGCCTAAATAAGGTAATTTAAGGCTTAAATAAGGTGACATGATTGAGGTGTATAAACTTGTCCATAGAATATACAATTCCACAGTGGAGCTGGTTGTTATGCTGCGTTCCATAGTACTCGGAAAGATCCCACCTCCGAGTCGGAAAAGTGCAATAGAACGGCCCTTGAACTCGGGATTCCGACTCTGGAATTTGGGTAGGATCCAAGCAGCCCGAGTAGGTCGGATATACGTGCAAAAACATTAAAGCAAAATGGCGCCGCACACCGTGAGAGGTAAATAAACACTTTCTCCCCAATTTTGGTTGTGTGTCGTTTAATTTAGCATTTGTGTTACTAAACGTGTAGGATTACTTTGTAGTGGTATTTGCACTCCAACTCTGTTAATTAAAGAATTTGTGTGAGCGTAGTAGGGACAAAAAAGTGCAACCATCAAAATAGAAATTTTTACACTTGGTGAGTGAAATTTTGAAAGAAATGTTTCACTGTAGATGTGATACATTCATTCATGCGTTTAGAGCTGCAGCTAAGGATCATTCATCATCATTGGACAAACTGATTAATCCAGGTGTGTCTGAGTAGTCACAATGGCCAGACACACCTAGATTAATCAGTTTGTTCAATAATGTAAGACAGGAAACAAAGGAGCAGCATTAAGTTCAGGAAGTAGTGGAGCTGTGCAAAGAGCCCATTTATCTGATAGCTCTCAAAAAGAGTTTTGGTTGCCTATATACCAAAGAAACATGGCAAGCTTCTGGTGAAGGGGAACCTCTGGTTGGCCTCCAACATGAACCTTCTGGATGTGTTGGTTGAGCTTCTGCAGCAGAAAATCCAATTGCGCCCAGGTCACCCGAAGATGCCGGCGAAAAGTGTGCTCATCCATATGCATGAGTATTTCCCATTCTATACCTGTCTTTAAGATCGACTTACTGATGGATGGTTTTGACAGCAGCAAAGCATACCTGTGAGCCAACTGTCTTTGCACTGCAGGCCTTGATGCCCAATTCTGATTTGTTGCCTATTCATGGGTTGCAGTGACGTCACGTCGAAGGGACCGCCGCCATATTTGTGTCCGATTTGACAGGTCTCCTCATATGACAGCATGCAAACCGCAGGATGGAATGACAGTTTCTTGACAAAATGACAGGGTTTCATACATCCTGTCTGGGTTTATATCTCTATAACAACAGACAAACTCTATATTATCACACATATTACACCGTTTATGAATTAATTAATTAATTTGAGACGTAATGTTGATCAAAGTCCTTAGTCCGGTCACTTCGCGCTGTTTGCTCCTCACCCTCCTCTCGGTCGACTCGTGTGTAGTTGTTTTCAACGAGCTTTTGATAATCAATCAGTAGATTGATGAATTATCATGTAAATGTTACGATGTGCGCATTTATGTAGACCTGTCTGTCATAAGAGATTACGATACGGGACACGTTTGTGTCACGGACTCGCGGTGGCACAGACACAGCTGGTCACAGCTGTGACACTGCGCTGGCCCGTCCGCTCTGTCCGCTCTGATCGCAGGTTTGATTCCAGCAGCGGTGAGGGAGGCAGAGAGCCTCCACTCTCCCTCTAACAAGCTACAAGTGATTTTTCTAACATCACAATTAGTCTGAAGCTGGTAAAAATGAAACATAAGGTAAAAACCCTTGATAGTTCTTCTGCCCTGCTCCGCTGATCAGAGCGGCGTCCCTAGCAACGGCCCGTTTTACTTAGCAACGGTCTGTTATACAGAAATAAAAGACCCTAAATGCAGAATCAGTGAGTAATTAATAAGAAAGTAATCAAAATGCAGAATTCAATATATCCATGTTATTAAAAAAAAAGTGAATCCCCTCTTTTTGTCACAGCCCATGCTGCCACTGATACAGTAGACTGCCTGCAGTCAATTCCGCCTATAACTTTACGTCTTTTGGGATGGAATAAAACTGCAGTCCGGGGTTTTTTTTGGCGACTGCTATCACAGTCAACAGCACAATATAATCCTGGCATCTTTCAAATAACGTCAATTTTCGGTCTCTTGCTGATTTCCTCCTACTACTCCACTTGTTCTGGTAACGTGACATGCTGTGATCTGTGCCCAGATCGCCCTGATTCGGACACAAATATGGCGGCGCAGAAACACAGTGACGTCATGTGAATCTAATGAATATCTGATTTTTTTTGACTGTCTTTTTACATGTTCTATCAGAAGCGACCCATATCGGGTCCAGGTTGCCATTCCGAAGGGCTGCCATTCCGAACGTTTACTTTCATGTTTCAGAATGCCGGCCCTTGACTATTTTTTGAAAAGGAGTGCCATTCCGAACCTGAAAAAATGTCCGCCATCGACAGGATTAAAGCAGATATCAGTGGAATGTTTTTGTTAATATAAGTCCTAAATAGTCCTATTTTCCGTCAGCAATCACTTACATGAAGTATTTCAGCCTAAACACGAGTCTCTCCGTCACTCTGCTCTGCTGTAACCCGAGGAGAAAATTTTCCTTGTGGGATACAAGTGTTATCCAATGAGGGGAGAGAACGGCATGAAGGGCTGTGTGTGCAGCCAAGGGATGCGCGTGAATGTGGTGACGTAGCACGAGGACCAATTGATGCCTGACAAGGGCGGGGGCTGCTAACTCATGGTGCGTTCAAGGAAACTCGTACTTTGTGTTTTTCCTTCCTGTGAAGTCATACCAGTTCGATCTGGTACGAGTTCACGGGTCGGACGTTACGAGTGGCCGTTATAGGGAACTTTCACAGACAACAGGACGGTAAAAACACGAGCTACGGGTTACCTGGAACGCTACCAAGTCGTAGTTGTGACTTGAAGCTGTAACTTACGGTTTCAAAAGCCTGCCTTGAACACAGCATTAGCCGAAACGGCCGTGCCGCTGTTATCTGCTTTAAGGCACCTGGCACCTAATGCAGCAAAAGCTATGGTAGTACAGCGGTCAGAGTATCTCTCCAGTGCGGGAGATAAGCGTTCGACTCCCAGAGGAGCTGCATTTTTGGCCTCTACCTGATCTTTTCACTAAACTTAAAGGATCATAGGGCAGGATTTGTGAGAAAATACCGGAAAATACCCATGCGTTTTACGTTTTTTAAATAATAATGGGTGAGGAAGCGTTCAAAACCAAAAAGAACGAGCCCACCCGCGTATCTCTCCATTGCCCTGAACGGGGTCTGTGCTGCAAAATGCGCTGCAATTCAGGGGGTGAATTTCGCGCGCTGGCCGGCGGACCTGACGTCAGCGCGTCCACGACTGCCTTTGAATGGATCAATGGAATGGAGACATGAAGAGGGCAACCGCGGCAGAGCCATTGATACAGTAACAGAGTGGCGACACTCCCTGTTCAATCGCTCTGAACCACGGTGGATCCAAATTAGTTACTGCCAGCAAACGACCCAGCACAACTGACAGCCCTGTTAACCCCCCCCCCCCCCCCCCCCCTCCTCCCCCCCCCCGCCGCCGCCGCCACTCTCTCTCCCCCTCCCTTCACACACGCACACAGCAGCAGCAGGTCACTAACTTACACACCCTCTCCCTCATCACTACTGTCTTATTATTAGCCGTTAGCCGCAGCTAGCGGTTAAAAGCCGACGTTATAACTTCAACAACGTTATCAGGCAGGTGGACAAACGTCCTCTTTTGCCCGGACACGTCCACTTTTCACGTCCTGGCCGGCGTGTCCGCGACGCGTCCGTTTTTTTTTTTTTTATGAAATCATGAATATGTCCGGGGTTTATTGGTTTTCATGGGACCACGGACCCTGACAGATGCGGCCCGACACCCGGACCCGGCGCGTTAATTCTCGGTACCGGCCTGTAGGAGTAGGAGCCCATACAGATCCATGCAGAGGAGCTCAGAGGAACAGACAGCAGCCCCCTGCTGCAGCACAGTGAAGGTGTGTGTGTGTGTGTGTGTGTGTGTGTGTGTGTGTGTGTGTGTGTGTGTGTCTGTCTGTCTGTCTGTCTGTCTGTCTGTCTGTCTGTGAGAGCGAGAACCTACAGTAAAATACCCTCCATCCCTCCCCAGATAGGAAAGACTGTAAAGAGTAAAGTAAACAGTGAAAAGTCTGTGCGCGCTCCCGTGCCGGTGGCTTCCCTGGTTGCTGTAGTTACGCGCAGCGGCCGTCGCGTCACTGGCCGTTCTCATTAATCCTGCCCTATGATCCTTTAACCAACTCCTTTCCACATTGCCTAAACCCAACCAAAGTACAGAGCAAGGACATTTCTTTTTCAGCAGGAGCGCCGCGGCTGCATCAGTGAAATTTCGAAGGGGGGGGGGGGGGGCTGGTCTATGTGCCACGGGCGATCGTGTCAGGCAGGAAGTCAAACACAGAAACACGAGAGAATCCGGTCAATTTTCAAAATAAAACACATTCGGAATGACGGCCCTTAGGGGATTTTCGGAATGACGCACTGTCAGAATGGCGGTCCTTCGGAATGGACATCTAAATCACGGGCTACAGAGGTTCAGCGCAACATGTGGGCACATGAATTAATATTATCATTGATGGCGTATGACACGCATTGCCAGGAAAGATCCAATCTGTTAGACTGCAGACGCATTGGCAGATATCCGATTTGTATCTGATTTATTTCCACATAACGGGGGCCTGAATCTGATCTGACAATATCCAATTCCATGTGGATTTGTCCTGTTTACATGTTCATGTTACAGATCCGATCTGAGCCACTTGAGAGGAAAAAACATTGTTTTTTTTATTAATCTGTTTTTATTGTTGTGTGTGACAGGTTTACACATATATATACACACACAACCGAGGGGGAGGTGACACCTGCGCGTGTTGCAAAAGTCATACTTACAGCATACAAGTAAGTACTTTCTCTCTCTCCCTTAAAGCTATGGTCTACGATTTGGAGCATTGGTAATTATTATTAACATCGTTTATACAGCGATTATGGTCCTGTGGTCCGATATACACAATATAAATAACAAAAAGAATCAAAAAAATCCATTCAGTCTATCAGCCGTGGGCCTGCATAGAAATTGACCAATGGGCGCCGCGCGCCGCGCGCGGCTCCCACTGGCTCGTACCCTCCGTCCAATCCCCTCGTCTCGCCCATAGACTGTAAAAGGTCTCGCCTGCTCCTCCTCGACCCGCCTCGTTCCCACCCCCTCCGCTTAGATACTACAAGTAGTTGTAACTGCTCTGAGCTGCTCAGCCACAGACACATGAACCCACCAATTCAGCCCCTTTTGCCCCCCACCTCCGGTCGGTCTGCCCCACTAGGATTCAGAGAAGCACAGTACAGAAGCACAGAATGTTTTGCTGCCGTTATTACTAGTACCGGTGCCGCGCCGAGTCTCCCTGATCCTCTCCCCGACACACAGCTGCTTCCAGCCGCAGCCTGACCGGTCTCTCTGCACCGCGGCGCCGCGGAGCTCCAGGCCCCGGTCTTCCTGCTCCTCTCCCCCAGAGACAGCACCCTGTGGCCGGTCACCCAGCGCGAGGAGTCTCCCTGTAGCAGGAGGCTGTGCTCGGCGCTAGCCCACTAATAGCGGCGGCGCCAGCCCCGATGCCGCCACTGTGCACCAGCTGCCGGTGATGAGGCGGTGTGCCAGTACCGTTGACGCCGTCCCCGGCAACGGGACCGCGGCGGGCAACCGCTGGTACGAGCAGCGCCGCCATTAGCAGCCGTTAGCACAGCCTCATGCTACAGGGAGACTCAGGCTGCAGCGGCGGTGCGGAGCTTATGTTGAACAGGTAATCTTTGGTTTTATTGTGGAAGTTATGACTGTGAATATGACATTTTACTCCGCATTCAAAGCCGCGTTTGGTTTCAGCAGGCAGCAGGCTTGTTGCTTGCTCCGCTCTGCTCTGTGAGGGGAGGGGGGGGAGGCTTGTCGCGAGGAGGTCCCGAGGGACGGGCCATACGAGCTCAGAGGGGAGGGGCGGGGGTGTGTGAGAGGTGCTTTTTTCAAATTTTTCTCACCCTCTTTCAAAACGTAGACCATAGCTTTAAAGCAATACTTACCGATCTGGAATTTCACTCAGCACAGCACAAACATTTGAAAATCAACAGCTCCACCTCCCTCACAAGTCCCACCCACCTCTCCCTCCTGCCGCATCTCCACGAGCCCCCTCCCTCTCTGCTGCATGCGTTGGCATGTCAACGGTAAACAGAACAGGAACGCGAGTGAAACGGGAACAACACAAACACAACACCGGAGTTGTAAACCGTATAAACGGACTCAGTGATGATGACTGATGAGTTTTATAATAAACTGTTGTTAGCCTACTGCTACTGGAGACGCAGGGTAAGTGATTGTTACAGATTACAGTTCTCAACGAGCCGGGCTGGGGCCGGACCAGCGCCACCTGATGCGCTGGTTCAGGGCAAAAATAAATCCAGACCGAGCCGAGTCGAGCCGCGCCGGTCCGGAGTTCAATCGGGTCCAGACCGCTGAGAACTCACAGAGCTAACAGTAGCCTAGCCGTTAGCACTGGATGCTTTATAGACACATGTGACTTCCTGTGTTTACGTATCACTCGGGGCTGCTCACTATCAACGTTACAATATCAGACATGAAACGCCACGACCAGCTGCGGCTGCAGTTATTGGTCTTTTAAAAAACTATTTATTTCCAAAAACCTTCTTTCTAGTGTGTTGTGACTCTAGTCTCCTCTGCTCATGTCCTACTGCTCTGTCAATAAGCGTTCTTCCTGGTCAGGAGGGGGGAGAGGAGGAGAGGGGTGCACAAAGTGATTACATATTAAGTAGGTTCGGTCGCTCGTCAAATCTTATTAATCGGACCGAATAATATTATTGGTCAGACTTTTCTCAGAATTATATGAGAATGAAAAAATGATGAGTTTTTAACCCTGTTGGGTTTCTCTTACATTTTAATGTATCATCAGATTATTAATAGCATTTTAACTTAGACAAAGAAATGTGCAAAAGTTCCAGAAAGGTAAGTATTGCTGTACTTCGCCAGAATAATTTTTAAATAGGCTATTCAAAAGACATCCTAACAAACATCAGCTTGCTGTGGCCGGCCATGTTTTCCGAGGTTGTGCAATGAAACACATTTACCTCGGAAGTCGGAATTTCCAAAAAGGTGTCATTGTGACAAAAGAAAACATTTTTTTGCACTTAGGGCTGTAAAAGTATGGAATGAGCTTCCTGAGGATGTAGTGCAGGCTCCGTCAGTGAACTCAAACTAAAAATAGACTTGTTAATTTCTGGTCAATTAAGGATTTTTTATAAAATTATAAAGCAAAGTTATGAAATTGTAGACCTTGTTTGTTTTTTTTGTTTGTTGTTTTTTTTTTGTTTTTTTTTGTTGATGTTGTTGTTCTTTGAGTATTCTGATATACAGTATGTACTTAAGTGATATTATGTATGGGTTATTGAAGTTTCTAATGGTATATTTGTGTTTATTTTCTGTATATTGTAATTATTTTGAGTCTGATGTAGAGGATCTATGTCCTCTATCAGATGTATTTTCATTACTTAGACATCTTTCACTGTGCTCCTAAAGTAAACTAACATGTTAGTGTAGAGCCCTGAATTGTGTTCCAGACCCTAGGGAAACAGTGTGTCCATATTCATCCGGGACCTCATTCAAATCTAAAATAACATCAAATACAACTGGGCAAAGGTCCCATCCAATAAGAAGTTACTTTTGTGGAGAGCTTTAAAAGTGTGCAGCTGATTGAGTGAATCTCTTACAGATAGATAATCTTTATAAGTTTATGGGTGACTTTGACAGACTGATTTTTATCTCTGTCAACAGTTGAACTAATTTTGTTAAATATGCCTTTATATAATGATTCAATCATAGTAACAGAATTTGTAATAGGTGGTTTTGACAAAACCGAAACGCCAATGGTGGTTGGTCTGGTTATATTGATCATCTATTGTCTAGCTCTTCTAGCAAACATGGTAAATATCATCTTCATCATTTGTGACAAGAGATTACACAAACCAATGTATGTTCTGATTTGCAACCTTGCTATTGTTGATATACTGTACACCTCCAGTGCCAGTCCAACAATGATTGGGATTCTTGTTGCTGGTGTTAATACTATATCCTATGTGCCTTGCTTTATTCAAATGTTTGCTTTCCACTTAGGAGGGGTGATGGAGATGTTTGCATTAGCAGTTATGGCATTTGATCGATTGGTTGCTATTAGTTATCCTTTTCAGTACCACAGTTATTTAACAAATGTGCGTACTCTTGTTCTTGCATGTTTACTGTGGATTCTTGCCTGTTGCTTTGTGGCTATTTTGCCTGCAAGTCTGGTCCCTCTCCCCCACTGCTCCTCAACGCTGAAGTACACTTTCTGTGACTACGCTGCTATAATGAGAACGACTTGTGTCAATCCTCGTTACTATTTTGGTATGGTTTCAATCATAACATTTTTTCTTTTATTTTTCACTTTCTCCTTTATTTGCCTGTCATACTTGGGGATTATAGTTTTTGTGAAATTATCTTCCAACAGTGATAAAAAGAAAATAGGCAGCACTTGTTTGAGTCATTTGATTGTGGTGGCATGTTATTACTGCCCATTATTTATCCGCGTTGTCCTGACCAGGTTGGGTGTTGTATTAACTCTTGACCAACGCCATGGCTTGATGATTGGGGCCATTCTCGGCCCATCTCTTGTTAATCCTTTTGTGTACTGCTTCAGGACAAAAGAAATTAAATATAAGATATTAAGGATATTCAAAATAGTTGCATCTTAAATTCTTCTTGTGTGGATTTGTTTTCTGTTAATTTGACTGAATTTACTTTCTGTGTGTAAATATGATTTGCAGACTGCTGAGTCCTTCTGAGGAGGGGCCTCTGCTGTGTTGTGCCATGCACTTGTTGTGAAGCAGTTGTGTGTTTACCTATTTTGAAGGTCTGAACTGCAAAAGAGTTTGTCTGGGTGTTTGGTCCTCAGGGTTGAAAACCTTTTGTGTTAGAGAGTTACTGACCTTGATATGCACAGGGAAATGTATTGTATTGTAAATCATCTTCCAGCAATGTGAGGAACTACAACATTGTTGTGTCCTTTGTTGTTTTTTTCTCTTTGTGTCAGGGTAGAACATATCGTCACTTTTACCTATTTCGGCCATACGCTGTCATTCTGACCGCACAGATTTTCCCACGATTAAGGCCCTTTCACACCGGAGACGTATTTTTTCGTGCGGTCGCACCTCACATACACACAGACACGGGCGCATGGACAGGTCGCGCTTGGCCGCTAATGTAAACAATGTAAACAATCTGTGTCTCTCACCAAAGACAGTTTAGAAATAGCAAGCGAGTGTTTGCTCTCACCATCTCTTGACTTTTATATACTGTCAGGACAGTGATCAGATATTGATCAGGCAGTGATCAGATATTAAAGACCCCCTAAAGAGGCATTTTCATTCTATGACTATTCTTTGATTAAAATTGCTTACCTACACAAAGTTGTTTAAAATAACTCTCCAAGACACTAAAAACACGTCCATTATTTCTCCCTCATTGAAAAATTCATCTTCCATAAATATGCATGACTGCCTGGTCAGAGTTGCTTGGTAACGGCGGTGCGCGTCAGGGGCAAGGGAGACAGAAAGGTGATGTCAAAACACGAAGCTCACGTCAGGTTTCACGTGCAAGCTTGTGTTTCCTCCGGCGAGTAAATGTAAATTTGAATGTAAACTGAAATGTGAATAAAGTTTATTACAAAGAAAGAAAAAAAAAAGACCACACCGGGACTCAAACACAAGTATCCCGTTTACAAGGCGGCGACGCTGCCGCTCAGCCACCGCAACCAACTACTTACACACACTGCATCTAGCTGGATATGTGAAGTGTCACTGTCGTGGTGAACTACTACAGCAAAGAACGGCTGCAGAGCCGCCGCCGCTGTTAATTATAGAGTTCTTTAGGTGCTTGCATCCAGGGGCCATGCCCAGAGTCTCTGAGTTGCTCGGTAACAGGCTGGTATCACCGTCCTTAACCGCTCCTCACCCGCTCCTTTACCCTCTTATTTTATTCTTTTTATTTTATTTTATTTTATTTTATAACTGCTGTACATCGGAGTTGTCTTACACAGGTTCTTTGATGTGGATGATAATCTGATGGTACAGATTTAATGTAAGATTTTGTTGACTTGTTTTTATGTTGTGATTGCAGATTTATGTTTAAATGTATTGGTTTTAACTGTGGACCCCAGGAAGACTAGCGGCGTTCTAGAGCGCAGCTAATGGGGATCCTAACAAATAAAACAAAACGCAGAGCAACGTCGCCGTCATCGCTGTTTAACGTACGTTACTCCCGCTTTGTACCCTGTTCATATTTTATGTAATGAGATGGGGGAAAAATCAACGGGATTGGTTGCTACAGTTTTGTGACGCACGAAAACGGACTCCAATTTGAAAAATTGAATCCAGTTTTTTCAGAGTCTGGTATTGAAACTGCATTTTCAAGTCTAAAATGCTCAGTTATGGCGTGGATTAGCAATTTTGCAACTGAAATGCCTTGTTACAGAGCCCACACACTAAATTGACATGTTAATCATTTAAAAAAGTGCATTTTTGGTTTAGGGGGTCTTTAATCAGTGATAAGACAGTGAGCTGCTCTGTTGATATAGTAAAGTTGGTAACAAGACAACAGTGGCATAGCGAAGACAAGATGTGGAGGTGAAGAACCAGCCGTTGCATATTTGTGTTCCTGCCGGTGTGAATGTTTTGCAATTTCGTGTTGTTTATTTGTTACGTCCGCGGTGTGAAAGGGGCGTTATTGTTGCAATTGTGGTTGCTCGGCAACTACCATTGTTTATCAAGTTATTTATCAACATCGGAGTGACTTCAGACAATGGTTGCAAATAAACAGGAGAAGAGAAATAATGGCTGCATTGATGCATCAGGTGAGCTCCGCTGTCCTGTCCTGATCACCGGCTGAGCTGTGTTATGTCGCACTGATAGATTATGTCCTGTTCAAAGAGCATAGGAAGAGAAATCTGTGCATACTGCATTGTACACAAAATGGAAAAAGTCTGCAATTCTGTTTACATGAATCAGCTTACACAACTTATTTTTTTCATTCCTCAGAAACAACAATCATCACTTTAATCACAATTTTGAATATTCACAAAATAATAGTTCTAAGCCTAAATGTTAATTGTCACTTTATTTGTCGGCAGATCTTTAAAGCTCTGTATGTTTCACATCGTAGGACTGTGGAACAAATTATGTTTTTTTTTGTCAGAAGGTTTTCCTAACAGAAAATATGCTTACTAATTTATCATGACTCAATGAGAGAAATATTGATTAATTTGGAGCTTGTGACCAAATGTTACTGGAAGAAGTCCTCTTCAGTCAGAACTTTATTGTTCCATTTTACAAAGTGCTGCTCATTTAAATTTTCTAAACAAGACAATGTAGAGGCAAACCACATTTTCACAACAAGCTTACTTGTCTGTTAGAGTTGCAAATGTTGAAAAGCAAAACAGGAGCTGTTTACTCAGTCACCAAACCCTCTGAGGTTCATTAACCAGAGCTAAGTGCTGAGGATACATTACTCGGGGGGGTTGAGTGTGACACATCTTTCCCATCAACAGTTCATAAACAAAGAGTTCATTTACCTAATGAGCAAAGTTAAACAAAGAAACAGTAACCAAGTGCTGGGAACCAAGACACAGCAGATATTTGCATCTGAGTAACAGTTCAGTGGGGCCACCAACAAATCAGATAATAGTAAACATTACTTAGAAACTGAAAAATATTATATTTCTGAGGAAGTGTCTTACATCAGATCATTCTACACAAGACACTTCCAAGTACATTACGTTGGTTTGTAAGTAGTTAAATTAGTATTTGGTTAAACAGCATCTTTGAATGCAGTATTGATTTATCAAGTAAATTTACTTTCATAGGTCTCAATTCCTTACTTTGAATGTATTTACCATCATTCAAGTTCAAACTTTCGAAATATGTGAGAGGGTAAGTGTGTTTTAATTGTTGACCTTCTCGTAATGCAGACACAATGTATGTAGATAGATGCATGGCTTATTGCATGCAATCCAAAAAAATATTAACATAAAGAGGGACAAAGGTTGCTGGATGTTGAGACATGCAGGGGTCAAAACCAGAGAACATGTTCCAAATGGGGAAATTAACCCCAGAAATTCAAGGGCAGGAGTCCAATTTAAAGGCAACAAGACCAAAATCCAGGAAAATCAGGCTAAGATAGGTAGAGATGGGATGGGAGTCATAGCTACAGTAGGTAAACAGCCAGAGAGCTCAGCAGGAGCATAGCAGAAGACATTAAGCAGATACCCTAAAGGTCAAAGAAATGATGAGCAGGAGTGTTGAGTAGCTCATGCAGAGAGGCAGGAGTGTTGAGTAGCTCATGCAGAGAGGCAGAGCTGCTCAGGAGGGTGACCTGGAGGCCAACTGCAGTTCAGGTACAAACAGAAATGCAATGGCCGGATATCTCTATGGCTGAGCAGGAAGCCAAAAGTGAAGATGGGATGTCTCAAGAGGCTTCTTTGGAGTAGTTGGTTAATGACAGGTCGGCACGACATGCCAACAGGCAAAGCTGAGAACCAGGCGTCCTGGTCACCAAGCACACTGCGTGTGTTACTGAGCAGCTGAGGATAATGCTAAATGGCAGCAGGGTAGATGAGTGGGAGGAAGGCTGAAGTATAGGAATTTACATTAAGTACAAATGACAGGTGCTTACAAAGTTTCTTGACCCTTAAAACTTGTGACATCGCCAGTGGTGACATGCAATTTCGTTTTCTTTTTTTTCCCTGTTCTACAGATGTATTGAAAAGCATGTCTATGTTGTTTTCTACATGGGAGTCAAAAGCTGGTCATGTCTGTTCCTCTGCAAAATCAACATAAAACATTCAAATAAATGCCAATTTTGCCCAAAGTGTTTTAATTTACTCACCAAACTCTACATTTACCCAGCTGTCCTGATAGGTCAGTGACTCACAGACACACTCATCCATCCAAAAAAGTATGTCTTATTCTTAACTATTAAAAGTTAATTAGCTGTAAAATAATAATAATAAATAAATAAGGCATTTAGTGCACTATTAAATAACATAACTCACATAGGATATGTATACACTATACATTCTGTGGTTTTATGTGCAACATGAGTTATAACATTTGGGAAAACAAAACTGTAAATGGAGTAGGCAAACCTTAAGTGCAAACCTAAAATAACAATTTAGGCTTCAGTGAAACATTGATGTAACAATGCATGCCCAGCTGAACCAGTATTACTCATGGCTCATTGTCTTCAGGGAAGAGAAGTGGGGCAGATAAGCAAACTAATTGTGCATTTTATGACTAAAGCATGAAACTTTCAGCATATCATCTACATACCCCAAGGTTTGATTTCAGACGTGGAACCACTTTGGTGGCTGACCTTTGGTGAGCTTTAGGGGTCTTTGACCTCAGCATTGCATTTTTCCACTTTTCGTCCCCTTATTCTCCATTGCAATAATATACAGCTCTGGAAAAAATTAAGAGACCATTCCCAAAATGATCAGTTTCTCTGGTTTTACTATTTATAGGTATGTGTTTGAGTAAAATTAAATAAAAAAATTGTTTTATTATATCACAGGGTTTCCGCAGAGTTGTAAAAGCTATTAAAACATAGTAAATGAAATTAGCAAAAATTAAGGCCATTAAAAAGTAATAAATGTCATCTGACGAGGTATTACATTTTCGAAGCACTATTCAACTATGAGTTTTTTCCCATTTGTGTTAAGTGCATGCCTAAAAATCCTGTGAATTTATTTAGCCTATATTTATTAAATTATATGTGCAAGTAGGACCAGAGCGATATCAATGATGTGACTTCAGTCAGTGTGCGTTCGCGGTAAAATTATTTGCGCTTCAGTCTAAAACCATGCTGCCTGGGTGATTTTGGCTGCTGCCTTGGTTAAAACGTGTATGTGTGCATGGGGGACCGTTCCTGTATCGTCATTACTTTCAATATAGATGCGCATCATGCGCGATCACAATGTGTCAGTGTCAGACCAAGATTCTCCCTCGGTGTCTCTCCTACTGTTTCCCACGGAGCTCTGCCCCATTTGAAAGGTGAAGGAAACCCTATGTGAAAAGACGTCGGGTCAGTAAAATGTTGAACAGGCTGACAATCACGTGAAAGTGAAGCAACCTCATTCATAGTTCGCTCTGATTATACTGTAAATATCTACAGTATTAACTTCCAGTGTAGACACATTGATGTAGAAACATTTCATGTCTTTATTTATTCAATTTATTTTAATTGTACTAATTATGACTAACGTTAAATGAAGACCTATAATTCAGTATCCCCAAAAATCTAAATATTACAAAGGACCAATAAAAAAAAAATAAAAAAAAATGGAATACCGAAATGTTGGCTTTACTTCTGGAAATTGACTTCTCCATGATATTGAGATGCACCTGTATATAATTTGTTAATGGTGAGTGTCACCGCCCTAAGCACACACCCCCAACCGGTAACAGGTACTTGATTTGAATTGAAGCATTACTACACTAGTCACTCAGAAAGTTAAGTAAGAAAATGACAGTAATCTGTTACTTTATAATTAGTTACCCCCAACACTGAAGTTCGAAAAGTTGCCACTACAGTTGCAGCTCAAAGTCGTGTTGGTATTAAAAAATATTGTGACAGTATTAAAAAAGGTATTAAATTCAACTGAAGAATTTCTGTATAAACCCTGTATCAACTACCTACAACATTTCTCCCAAAATTGAAATAAAAATATTGTCATTTAGAGCATTTATTGGCTGAAAATGACAACTAGTCAAAATAACAAAAAATATCAAGTCTTTACGGGCCTTGAATAATAATAATGCAAAGAAAACATATTCATATTTATTCTTAAACAACACAGCAGAATGTTTTAACTCAGGAAGAGTTTATAAATCAGTTTTTGTGGGATAATGTGAACGTTTAATCCCAGCAGTGGTTTTTATAATCTTCCTATAAAATCAGATGTGGTTCAGGTGATGACCTCAGCTGTGTCTCATTAAGTAGAATGAGTTGTGTTTGTGTTGGTATTAAAAAGAAAAGAAAAGAATGACTATCATACCTGTAGAGATGCTTTTAAGAAACATTTGTGAAAGTGGTTGTTAAGAGACATTCTTTTATTTGTGTACTCCGTGTATGTGTAACGGCCAGAAGCTCATGTTGTCATCACGTTCTGTCTAAGCCACGCCCAGCGTGCATGTGTATTCTGTTCTTGTGAAGAAGTGAATTTCGCCATGACACAACTGTGTGCTAGTCTCTAATAAATATGCTCACAGAAGCTAAAGAATATCTCTGCCTCCATCAACTGTTTATGCTGAACTCGGAGAGCTGTATTAGTAATTAGAGTAAATCCTTACCAATAAATTTCTTCACCATTGTGTTTAAGAAGGTGTGTAATATCAAATATCAAAATATTGAAATTCAACAATGACAGATTATTTTAACAGTAAACTGAAATAATGGGTCCTACCTTCAGCCATTTCAATGTGAAGCCCACCAAACATGATCACAAAGTGGTCCTCTCCATGGCTGTCTGGCCAGGTCCACTGGATCTCCTTGGCTAAAGCATAGAGAGGCTGATCTGCAGCAAGCTCAGGCACCTGACCAGGGTTCAGGCGATGAACTGCTGCTCTGACAAGGCCCATTGAATGTTTTATCATGGCAGCAGAGTGTGCATTGTCCAGAAATAAAGGCAACAGTGAATTGATGGCTGCAGGGGGGATTAAGGCTCCCACATAGTCGGGCGGACTGTGCGCACTGCCCGCAGACGTTTGAGGTTTCATAGTTGAGCGTCAAATTAAAAACAGGTCGATAAGAAGATTTCCCGGCAAGCATCTGTTGTGTGACACAGAGTACGCATCCGCGGAGTCCGAGCAGTCGTAAAAAATTGAGCTTTGCGCGGATGGGTCCGGCGGACGAACGCTCTGGGCCCACATTGAGTCTGCCTCGAGTGTGCGCGGACGTCCGCGGAGTCAAGTACGCCTGAGTATGTGGGGGCCTTTAGTGTCTGCTGGATATCTGCATGGTAGGCAGACCATGACACCCAGGTCGCCTGGTTTGTTTCACAGGGCCTTTTACTGGAGGGGCAATGAATTGCTTTGTCATTCGAGAAAACTGGTGGCACATTGGTGTATGCTTGTGGCAGAGGCATGATTGACTGACATGGTTGTAGTATCTCTTTCCAGAAGCTGATTCTGATGTTTGATGTTCGCCCCATCCAGGACCATGTTCACCAAGGCCAAAAGAGATGTAGGTACAGATTCCTTCTGACTGTTAGGATGGAATGAGCCATAAAAGTTGAACATGGTGGAAAACACCTCTCTCTGTACCACTTGTGCTGCTCTCACCAAATGCATGGCATCGCTGTCGTGGCACAGGCCTTCTTGAGAGCATCTCCAATATCGTCCTGAACTGACAGAAGTATGTCCCTTCCTTGTGCATATGCCCTTAAATCAGGTAATGCAGACAAAAGCCTGTCCTTCAGTCTGGTTGTGTGGACCCGGCCCTCTACTGTGACACCTAGCTGTAACAGCTAGGTGTTACAGCCTGTTTAAGCCGGACTTGCTACAGGTTACCCAGGTCTGCCAGTTTGAATACTGGGGCACAGTCATCAGCTCTTCTTTCCTCCATAAAGGCTACTAACTCTCCGAAAGCAATACAACGCAGCTGACTCTCTTCCTCTTGCCCATCGTTTGATCCAGTCTGTCTTTCTTTGTTATACAGCATTCAAAGGTAGTTTCGGTGATATTTTGCCTTGAGGGCTATCATGTCCCCAGGAACAAGTTTCACTATCAACTCTGTGTTTTTTGTTTCCAAAGCAGCTTTTCTGACATTGAAATCTAACTGTGTTGTAGTTTCGGACCCTCAGCAGCCTCCATGTTTTTTATGTGGAGAGGTACTTTCAAACCATGCCATGAAACCAGCACACATGCAGCGGCATCTGAGCACCAGGCACCAATCGTCAGCAGGCAAGACTGCTGACTTTTTCACACGGAAATTGTCCGAGGTCAGGAGGGCGCAAAATCACATTCCCTTCAAGCTTCTTACCAGGTAGCTTTGCTTGTCACCAAAGCTAAAAAAAAAAGCCATATAGCTACAATAGCTGAGGAGCTAATTGCACCAGCTGCAGCTATCCTAGCTGAGACCATGGTGGATAATAAAAAAAAAAAGCCACAGATGCAGTCCAATTAGTGCCGCTGTCTAACAACACTATATGCCGCAGGGTGGATGAGATGGCTGGTGACATTGTTCAGCAGGTGACCAACAAAAACAGAGTCTACTGATGTGAATGGAGAAGCCCAGTTGGTCATGTTTGCTCGTTTCAAAGATGACACAGTCTACGATATAGTTGAACACATTGTCTTCTGCAAGCCGCTACCTGAAAAAACCACGGGTGAGGATATTTTTAATTTAATTGACTGTTTTTTCACGGAGCACAAGTTGGACTGGAAGCGCTGCTCGCATGTATGCACAGACGTCGATGACAGGCCGGCACTGCGGACTTGTCGCTCGCATCAGGCAGGTAAACCCCGACATCCAAAGCATGCACTGCATAATTCACAAAGAAGCGTTGGCTTCCAAACGCATGAGCCCAGAAATGGACATTGTTTTGATAGACTCTGTAAAAGTGATTAACTTCATTAAATCACAACCTCTCAATTCAAGACTGTTCCACAAGCTGTGCGAGGAAACGGGAAGTGACCATCATCAGCTGCTACTACATACAGATGTATGTTTGCTATCAAGGGGGAAAGCACTACAGAGACTATGATTTCCTCTCAAAGCATGTACATTCTCTGGCTGCTAAACTTGAAGACCAGACCTGGTTGGCTCACCTGTCTTACCTCACTTATGTTTTTGGCCATCTGAATGAGCTGAACACAAGCTTACAAGGTAATGACAAAACTATTCTTCAGATGTATGATAAAGTTTCAGCATTCATGAGGAAAACTGACCTCTTGTTGAGAAGGTGTGAAAAGGGGGATGTCAGTAATTTCCCTCAGCTTAACTCTTGGATAGCTGACATGACAGAACATGAAGCAGAACATTTTGAAAACTGTAAAAATGCACCTGGCCAAACTGACAGCTGAGTTTGAATCCTATTTCCCAGACATTGAGGACAAGCCACCTAGACTTGACTGGATACGCAGGCCGTTCATACATAGCAGCATGAATACAGCACCAGAGGAACTCCATGAGGGCCTCATTGACCTGTCTTCAGACAGCGGCTTCAGACTGAAGTTTTCGTCAGACATCACTGACGCAGTTTTGGTGCGGTGTGGGGAGGGAGTACCCGGAGCTGGCAAAAGAGGTTCTCTACCAGTTGCAGCCATTTGGGTCGACATACTTGTGTGAGGTCACTTTCTCAGTTCTAACACACATAAAGACCAAACAGAGAAACAGACTTCAACTGGAGAGAAGTGTCATTACAGCTGTTGCCTCACCACACCACACCCAAGTGACACAAAAAAAGAAGTGAGGATGCTTTGCAGCACGCACGCACGCACGCACGCACGCACACACACACACACACACATATACCATCTGCCTCTACTGATAAAACTAAGACTTAATGATATTCATTGAGATTTCATACTTATGTATGTTTTTTGTTCTTGAAGAGTGCATAAAAAAATCAGTTTGACATTCATATTTCTGAAAGCTACTGTATAATAATTCTGTTTGTTGCATACATATTTCTGAAAACTATTGTATAAGAAATCTGTTTTGTTAACAATATCTGAAAGCTAAAGTTCAGAAGACGCTGCATAAATGTTTTCTTACATATTTCTGGAAATGGCATAACTATGCTGTTGTTTTACTTTATGTCAATTAGAAGCTGCATAATTTTTGTTCTGGAAGTTGCTACAGAAAGCTCATATTTACCTCAAAGAGTGAATAAATGCCAAAATGCAGTTTCTGCTGTTTCATTCAAATTGCACCCCCAGCCCCCGCCCAATCTGGGGGGTGGGGGGTTCTCAGGGTCGATCTAAAATATGCAGGGGGTCCAGGACCCCAAAAAGGTTGAGAACCACTGCATTAGCAGATAAGACAGGTCTCCAAGCAGAAATATTGGGATAGGGTCTTCATCTTCCACAATCCGTTTTTTTAAGGCAGGGATACGGCCAGTCTTGAAATGAGAGTTCAACTTGGAATTGGCGGACACTGGAGCGCCATGAATGCTCCCGGGCCATTTGATCACTACATCAATACTTGTAGTTGCATGTGGCTTGGACGTTAAGCAAGTATCTCCCCTTTCTATTGATGTAATCCATAGAATTAGCGGTTGGTTGTTTTTAGGCCTGGGACGATAATACATTTTGCTGGACGATATATTGTCCCACAAATTACTGACGATAAACGATATTATTGACACATTTTTTTGAGAACAAATTAACCACTAATATAATAATAATATTTCATAATAATGCAAGTAGTCCCTTTTAAATGCGATAAACTTTTATTTCTCATGAGTATTTTTTTTTTAACCATTGTAATTGGAATGACAAGAACTTATATAGCTACTATCCTAAATAAATAAAATAAACAAAAAATAATAAACAGTGCAGCTCTTCTGTCCAATAACGTTATACACCTGAAGCTTCACTTTTCATTCAAACAAACTAATATGACTTCCACAGGTGTAAGATTTCATCAATCAAACCAGCCGGCGATAAACCTCTAAAAACCTGCTGATAAGTTTTAGTCGTTTGCTCCCCCAATGACGGAGGCTGACCGGCCCGTGAGCTGCTGCAGACGGCTGCAGACTGTGGGAAGCCCTGCTCCTCCTGCTCGCTGCTGCAACATTAGCTCCAAAAACGTGGGAGGAAATCTCCTAACAGGCGATATGTGGATAAACTGACCACAGACTGGGGATCTGAACGGTGACTTTCCCGCATGAAAAAATATTAAAACTTTAAAAAGTGACGTGTTAACAGCGCGGCAGCAAGAATTACGGTAAAATAGCTTTTAGCTGCTTAGCTTTACAGCTAGCGCTGCGCTGCCGGTTGCTGAGAAATGCATTCTGGGAAACAAAGATCCTGGATGACTGAAAAGAGGGTTCACTCCTTTCATTCTGCAAAACAAACGGCCCAGGTGCTGAGACCGATGCACAGAGTGAAGCCTCTTGTCATCCAGCCTGGTTGGAGGCCAGAGACCAAAACAAATACGTGCGCATGCACATGGCGATTTATCGAGGCCGGAAAAACTATCGAGTTCATTTTCATTTATCGTGCGATTAATTGATTTATTGATTATCGTCCCAGGCCTAGTTGTTTTATTTCAATGCGAGTCCCATCGATTGCTCCTAGGCACTGTGGCATACCATGGGCGGTAAAACTCTGTGACAAGTTCTTTTACTTTAGGTTCCGAGAATGGCAGCCTGATGTACTTTGGACCAAGACGTCAGTTATAGCCCTGCAGACCTGAATGAATGAATGAATTCGTTATTAGCATGGGCATAGGTTTGCGTATGGACCTATGGACATGTCCATGCCAATATTTTGAGGGAGCAGATTTGTCTCTACCAATAAATTGAACCAACTGTTTGTCTGTTGTTCACACACCCATTCAGATCCGGCGACGCACGTCAAGTCGACGGATCCCATTCATTGTCTATGCAGAGCAAGAGATCCGGCCGCGCGGTGCATCATGGATCCGACACGTCCAGTTGACGGTCCAGTCGCCGTGTGTGAATTTCCATAATCACGACTCCACTTCTACTTTATGCAAATCGGGTCCGTCTGATGCATGCAGCCGGCTCCCGAAACTTCGTTCAAACTATCAAACTAGGCAGTGTTGATCGAATATGAATCAAGATTCTGTTACTGCACTACACATTTCCCGCCTCAAATGTTTTCAGAAACATACTTTAGTGTGTTGTTTAACTGTAAAATGAGATTGTTTGTGACCCGGCCGCCATGTTGGAAACGGCAGAGCGAAAATAAAGCTCCGCCCAATTCGCGTTCGTCCGTCCAATGAACTTCTAGTATACACGTCATCCTTTTGGAGGGAAAAAAACAAAAAAAACAAATCAGTTTGCTTCACTCATTGATTATGGCTTCACTATGATTCAGATGGGTGATTGTCACATCTATATAGGATTAGGTTCTCTAAGTCCCTTTCATAACTATGTCTTTATAGCAGATTTTTATTTTTATTTTTATTTTATTTTTTAAACTAATCTTCACTAAATTACCCTACATGTATTATTTTTTATTTTATTTTAAGTATATTGTTGGTCTTGTCTCGTCCCACTTCTCTGTTTCTATGTATATTCTGATTGTCTGTACTTTTTCAAGTTCAAGTCAAAGCTCAAGTCGTCCATCATCATATTAGCCTATATCATATCATATCATATCATATCATATCATATCATCATTCATCATGGAAGAGAAGCTGATAACAGCTGTGTCTGGACACCCTGTCTTGTATGATGCCTCACTAGCATCATACAGAGACAACAACCTGAGGAATTCTGCATGGCGGGCAGTAGCAGCAGTGGTTGGAGTCTCTGGTTCGTTTAATTTAATGTTTAATATAATTTAATTTAGAGTTTAAAGGACAATTCCAGGCGAATTCAACTCAGGGGTGTATTTTCATATCATTTTAGGTCTAAAAGAATGAATCTGAAGATTTTCAGTTTAATCGCTCCTGTTTTGCGGTAGTTGCGTCTGTCCGTGCATCGCCACGGCAGCAATGAATGGGAGTGGATGTAAGTTCCGCTGTTTAGGCTGTTTCCAGCCCTCAAAGCCGCATTTTTTTTCCACAGACAGCATCAGATGGCTACTCAAACATGCACCGAGAAGTTTATTTACTTCAAGCAAGCCGACATGTTTGTAAAAGTCGATCTAATTCAAAGTCTCCCGGAGTCTCGCGCGAGCCCGAAGTTGCAGTGCTGGTGTATTCAGGCGCAGTAGGAGCTACCGCTTGTGTCATAAACACAGGAATATCAACTCTTTACTTGCTTGAAATGTACATTTTTTTCCACATACAGCGTCAGATACTCAAAGATGCGCCGAGAAGTTTTTTTTACTTGAAGCAAGTAAAGAGTTGATATAAAAGTTGCTGCCGTGGCGATGCGCGGACATACGCAACTACTGCAAAACAGGAGCGATTAAACTGAAAATCTTCAGATTCATTCTTTTAGACCTAAAATGATATGAAAATACACCCCTGAGTTGAATTCTCCTGGAATTGTCCTTTAAAAGCATGTCCTTGTGTTTCCCTCCAAAAACATGCTAACATTAACATTAGCTGTCTTCCAGACTTTGTCTTGGTAGCTAATTATTCTAACTTTGTGAGGTCCACATACAGGTTAAAGCTTCAGTTGGTAACAATTATTCAGTCATATTTGCTGGAATTGTCACTATATTCTGATGGTCAGACATTAAATGAGTAATTTAGGACAAAATCCAACTCCTCTGGCTCCACCTACAGCCTGTAATCGTATTTGCCAAAATCCACCGCGCCCGACGATTCTCCACCAGTCAGGTAGAGGGAGCAGGAGGAGCAGCCAATCGCCGCTCCTACACTTCGTGCTATGGATACGGTACATCTTTTTTTTTCTCTGTGGGTGCGTTCATGGCTACTTTGTGTGTGTCTGTGTGTGTGTGGGGCGCTTGGCAGAGGTTCATAAAGGGACCTGACGGAGTATTGTCTTGAAATTTCCGACCAAGTCGCGGAGTTTACTTTCACTTTCGTCAACTTACCAACTGGAGCTTTAATTCATGGTATGGCTATGTTATGCTTTACAATCACATTTAAAGGTAGATCTTTACTTTTATCAGATAAGGGTTAAGTACACTAAAGGAAATGTGTAATTCCACCACTGTTCGACATCTGTTAATACTTTACTGAAGGTAATTTACTTGTTTACACTAGAGGACTGAAGGACACCTTTAAAAAGGAAAAAAAAAGAAAGGGAGAGCCACAGAAGTGGAGCTGGAGCCTCAAGTTAGAGGCCATGGAAATATATAACAGTGATGGAGTTCCTGACTCCATTTCTAGATTACCGTGGCACCAGCTCAAATATTAGGAGGCCAGAGCCAGAGCCACCCCCCCCCCCCCCTGCACAGTCATTCCCACACCTCCCAGCACAGCCTGCTCACCCGCCACTGCAGGCATTCTGCCCCCCAGCACAGCCAGTGCACCCCCCACCACAGCCACTCCGCCCTCCAGCTCACCCACCACTGCAGGCAGTACCACCACCACAGCCAGTCCAGGCCCCAGTGCAGCCAGCTGACCCACCAGTGCAGGCCGTACACCCCCCAGAGCAGCCAGTTAACACCACCCCACAGCCAGTCCACGAACCAGCACAGCCAGCCAATCCTCCCATGCAGCCAGACCAGGACACCCCAACAGGTGTCCCACGGCAGAGGAAACGGGGGAGATTTGAGTCCATGACCCCGTTCGAAAAAAGGATCCTGCAATCACTGGAGGAGCCAAGCGATCCTCCCCCTCCACCACAACCCAGGGATTTAGACGAGTTGTTTTTGCTTGGGTTGTTACCTTTGTTAAAAAAGGTTCCAGAGGAGAAGAAAGAGAGGGTCAAATTTAAAATACACCAGTTATTGTTTGAGGCTACAGACGACAGCCAGTAAATGTTTGTCCTGTATTCGTAGTTTCACAGTTCTTTTATGTTGTTATTTTATGTTGCATGTTACACATTAACTGAGTGTGAATGTTTTTGTAATGTGTTTTTGTGATATAATGTGTTTTTATTATATCATAATAATAATAAGGGTTAGGGTTATACTTTTATGAGAGCTTGAACACTGCTGATTGGCTTTCTCAAGTCTTTGAATATCTTTTTATATCCTTTTTATGTTTTATAAAGTTGAACAACCTTCTCCTTCAGGACTTCTGACAGTTCTTTTGCTTTCTCCGTGGCTCAGAATCCAGCAAAGTCAGTGCAGAAATGCATGAAATGTGCAGGTGTTTGTCAAGAACCCAAAATCTCATTGACTTTTTACACACAGACACTAATTACAAGCAGTGAAGTTACAGGCGTGGACAGTTACCCTGAGTAACCATTTAAACCAGTCTGTGTCGATCTGTGTGTATTTTATCAGGGTAAAACTTTGAGGGTATGTAAACTTTTAATCAGGGCCATTTTGGTGTTTGCATTAATTAGGATTCAAAAAGATCAAACACAGTTGTGTGATAATAAATGGCTTCGCCCAGCCATTAACTCTGAATAAAAAAAGTTTTGTTGCATTATCAATTATATTTTCTGAAATGTAGTCAGTATTTCACAAATTCTGCCAGGGTATACTTTCAAGCACAACTGTATATATATATATATATATATATTTTTTTTAAATATATATATTTATATAATATAATAATAATAACAGTGGAATAACTGAGCTCAGGTGGATGTACACTTCATCCTTGGATGAATAATACAACTGACAGATATTCAGCAAATAGAAGAGTTATAAGTGAACTTTTTTTTTTAAATCAATGTTGCTTGTGTAGACAGTGATATTATATAGTTGTGCTTGTGCAGACCACTTGAGTTGTGCTTGTGCAGACCACATGAGTTGTGCTTGTGCAGACCATTTTAGTTGTGTGAGTGAATTGGAAATATGCCCTTCATGAATGTGGGTGGCTCTTAAAAGAGCCTTTGGGTTGAAGATGTGCACGCCATTACACCCTGTCATCTTGCCAAGGAACAGCACCCTCCTGGCAAAAGTAGGAGCAGGTCTCCCTCATTCGGATGGCCTCCCTTGTGGTGTTGGTGGAGCCCATCCTGGCGACTTCCAGGAAGTTTCCTTCTGCAACACGCTCCTGCAGCACATGGTGAGCCCCGGGTCCTGCCTCCCTCATCTCTGCGAGCCTGATATAGTTGTGAAGGACACAGGTGGCCTTCACACATATAGTAGGGAGGTTAAGCCCAAAAAATAGGCCTTTGACTTCAAGTCATGATGCAAAGGTCCCCTTTGGCATGGAAGTACCTTAGGGTCATACAAATAAATCTATCCTAAGACACAAGTGAGATCACACTTTGTATCCGAAATAAACACGTTTTTAAAATGCCTTTTTATTAATTGAGAAAACGCATGCTAAAAGCACATTCCATTTAGAATGTCCATATAAACTCAGGCAGATTCCCTGATGCCTTCAGCTCCTGGATGAGATCTACAGCTTCTGAGACAACATGGAGCTGCTTGTGTGACAGGATTTTGGGTTTTATTAATGTAAAAACATTAATGAAACTATACCGATACTGATTTGTTGAACATCAGACGGAGTGCAACAAATATAGCCTACAAGTAGTTAAATAATAAGATGTAATTCATATCACAGTGGTGTCAGGAAAGACCAATTAGCCAAATACTGTGTTGGTCAAAACATTGGCCTACCTATAACTAGTTACTGCTTGTGTATGTTGATTTAAAAAAGTTGAATTTACATGTATGACCCATTCTGGCTCATATTAGAAGTCAACTTAAAGTCAATGGAAAAATGTTTTTACTGTTCTCAAATGTAGAAATGGGTCACATTGGACTCTCCACATTATTTAAGGCTTATATAACCTGATACTGAATATATTTTACATTGTGCTCCTAAAGTAAACTAACAAATTTTAGTGTAGGGCGCCCTTAATAAGCAATGTTCAGTTTTTATGTACCGGTACAGATAGGGAAGTTTAGGTTTGCAGCTCCCACATAAAGCATATGATTAGGACTGATTTCTTTCACCTGCACAGTATAGCTGGCTAAGATCCTCTCTCAGAGTAATGCTGAGAAACTGGTAAGCTTCATTATTTTGGTAGATTTTTACTTTTGCAAAATGCTTGTTAATGCTCATCTTATCAATCTCATGATGTTACAGTATCTTTATTTCTTATTTCAAATTAGCCATAATGGAATGTCATGAATGGACTTTATGCTTCTTATGTGAGTCCGCCCTACAAATTAAAAGCATTAGATCCCTGTTCATCATTCAAACTGAGAAACAATCCTGAAATATTGCAATCATGTTACAAATAAGCTGTAGATAACATCCAGGAGCTGAAAACATTGTAGTTTATATGGACATTCTAAATGGAATGTGCTTTTAGCATGCGTTTTCTCAATTTAAAAAAGCCATTTTAAAAATGTGTTTATTTCGGATACAAAGTGTGATCTCACTTGTGTCTTAGGATAGATTTATTTGTATGACCCTAAGGTACTTCCATGCCAAAGGGGACCTTTGCATCATGACTTGAAGTCAAAAGTTGCTTAACCTCCCTACTAATAGCTCAGCCGTGGCAGGGCTGACACCAATAACCCGCCGGTACAAACGCCACTGGGACGACAGGATGCCAAACGCGTCCTCAACCACCAACCTGGCACGGCTGAGACGGTAATTGGACATCCTGTGTTCCCTGGTGATGTTGGAGCCAGGGAAGGGACGCATCAGATCACGCCGGAGAGGAAAGGCCTCATCTCCCACAAACACATGGGGCAGTGGTCCAGGGTGCTCTGCTCCTGGGATCACTGCATCTGGTGGGAGATCCAGGGTTCTGTCGCGGAGGGCTTCACCGAAGGCAGAGTTGTAGTGTGTTCCACCGTCACTTGTTCTGCCGTATCCACTGACATCAATGACTCGGAACAGGTAGTTTGCATCCACAACTGCAAGGAGGACGATGGAGAATGTCCCCTTGTAGTTGAAAAACAACGAGCCCGAGTTGTGTGGTGCCTGGATAACAATGTGTTTGCCATCCACGGAGCCCACACAGTTGGGGAAGTTTCAACGCTGACGGAAGCCATCAGCGATGGTCCTCCATTCCGCCATGGTGGGAACAGCCATGACGTCATCCACCAGGGACTCCCAGCAACCTCTCGCACAATGATGCCCACAGTGCTGTGACCCACACGGTAGTTAAAAGCAATGGTGCGAAAGGAATCACCAGTTGCTAAATACCTGAGAAATCATAATGAAGCATATGTTTTAGATTTCAAATGCACTGTAACTTGTTGCTATTCAAAAACATATCCATCCATCCATCCATCCATCCATTGTCCGCCGCATTATCCAAGTCCGGGTCGCGGGGGCAGCAGTCGGAGCAGGGAACCCCAGACTTCCCTCTCCCCTGACACTTCCTCCAGCTCTTCCGGGGGGACCCCAAGGCGTTCCCACATACATACACAACATATACATATCAAAAACAGAAATGGTGCTATTCAAAGAGGGTTAATTGATAGGCTGAGGAAAGGGCACAGGCTATAGACTGTAATAGGTTCAATGCTAAAGAAAGAGCTTAACAGCCTACAGACACACACACACACCTATGAATCTTTATGTTTTGTTAATGTTCATGTTACTGTTATTATAAATAGCTGGACAAATTGCAATGTCAATTATTATTTTTTATTATATTAATTTCATTTAAATGTAATAAGATAATAGCAGCGTAATAACATAACATTAACATCGGTCTTTTACTGACATTTCCTCCTATGTGTAACTCAAAACGTATTGTATTACAGCATATCATCATAATAGCAAATTAACAACATTAACCTTTTCTATTGTTATTATCGTTATAATTATTATTATTGCATTTTACCGTAGGCAGATGGCGAGGCGTTCAGCTGGACCAATAGCCTCGCGGTAATTGGTGTCCATCCTCGCAATCCTGGGTCCCACCCTGGACAGCACATCATCGAACTGCGCCCTGGTCAGTCTGAAGTACTGCAGGAACAATACTCCATCCAGACGAAGCTCCTGGACAAAGCGATGGTACTCGCCTCGCTGGTGACGAGTCTGGCAGATCGGATGCACCCAAAAACCCCGGCGACGGTGGTGATATCTCCGATGGTAGAGCAGAGCAATAGCGAAGATTCTCTTCCTGCGATCCATGATGACATGCGATCCATGATGACAGAGGAAGCTGCTACTGTAAATTAAACTATTTATACACCCCGCTGAAAAGTTCATAAAACCGGGAAGATACGTAGTTGGATATTAAAACCAGGAAACCCCTACGTCACTGCATACAGAACCTCCCACTCGCCGGAGCGTTCAGTGATCCGTTGCATCTGGATCCGTCCTCGCCGGAGTTGGTGTGTCTGCACCATAAGTGTTATATGATAGATAAAACCTAATATTTGATAATGACTTTATTTTGGATGTAAAAATATTATAGCAGAACAAGTTGGTTTCATAATTCTATCCACTCATAAATAATCTTGGGTTTAACCAAACATTTATGAATGTTTTTTTTTTTTTATCCATGAATCATTTTATTACCAAAAGGAAAATCAGAAGAAATCCAGACAAGATGTGGCAGGACAGGATGAGGGAGAAGCAGCTCGAAACTCAGGGCAGGATGAGGGAGAAGTAGCTGGACGATCAGGGCTTCAGGTGAGGTCTTTGTACTACAATTAAACATATTCTATGATGGATTCATTGTAAACTAGTAACTTATACGAAATCACAAATGTAAACTTCTGGCCATTACAGTAAGTAGTGCAAATGCAAATGAAAAGTGCAAAATGTTGTTCGTTCTCAGTGAAAATGAACAATACATTAATCTATACTAAAATACTCCCTCATCTAACGACTAAACTAGTGGTTGTAACGTAGGAGGAGAAGCTTTTCGAATCTTTTGTCAGACATTCTGTTCCTCTTTGGAGAGAAGACAAGCTTGCCCTGGCTGAACAGTCTCTCAACAGGTGCACTAGATGGAGTAGCAGCATTGTGACGTAGTGAAGCGCAAAGCTGAAGTTTTGCGCTGGAGATCTAAAATAGTCTGCCACCTGGTTTTCTGCTGAAGAGGTGTCCTCCTCAACTTCCTCAAAGGAAAAGAAATCATTCTCTTTGGCAGAATCTGTGTGGTGTGAAGATGTGCTGGTACCTGGCTGTGGTTCTTCAAGGACAACTTTCCGGCACTCTGCCAGCAAACTTGCCTTAGCCTTATCCTTTAACTCCTGTGACCGCAGCCAGCGAAGTTTGAATTTTGGAAGAGTTACGGCAGCAAGTATAGCCTCTTCATTTCCCAGGACATCAGCAAATCTGGTTTTGATAGCCTGAAACGATAAGAATAATCACATTAAATGTATGTATCCACACAAATCAGTGTTATTATTATTAGTATTTATTATTGTGAGTACTACAGCAATGCTCATATAATAAATAATAAAATATTCAATTAAAGTTCTTACTGTGACTATGGCGCCAGGAAGATCCCTCAGTATTTGCAGGCCACTTGTAAGGTCTTCTGTCTTCAGTATTAATGTCTCGATCGTTGGTAGGAGTGTACCATAAAAACAGTTGTCTTCTCCCTGGGGTATATCCAAGGCAACTGTAAGGGGCTTCATCGCAGTACAGTACTCCTTTAAAAACTGGTGTTCCCTGTCTGTTATCGCTGGCCGTCCTAATTTGGAGGAGATGGTGTTGAGGTCTACCATGGATATTTCAGAGATTCGAGCCAGGGCATCATTAGTCTCGCTCGCCAGACCCTCCTCCAAAGAAGAAGGAGAGTCTGGCTGGTCCGCCTATGATTCTGCGATCAGAGAAAAAAACGCTCCGGCTGTTTGGAATTCTTTCAACCAGTCACAATCGTTGTGGCCGGCGCCGTAGCAACGGCGCGCTTGCAAAATATTGCCAGTTGGAAACTGGATTTCGGTCCGTGGTGTAATGACGGTCGGCAACCGCTGACGGATATGTATTCTTCTGTTCGGTTCATGACACGGATGTATAATAGATCCATGGTTCGGTTCCTGGGCGGACTGTGAAAGCTGCAGCACGGAGGCGGGACTTCCGCCGAGTGGCTCGTTCCGACCAATCAGAGGCTAATCGCAGCTAGAGTGCCTAGAGAGAGAGAGTGGCGACAACGGAAGTTCAAAATGCTGGCCGATCACGTGGTCCATGTAGCCTCAGAAAGTTCCCGGAAGTGCTTGGCGGGCAATTGAAAGCAATAGGAAAACCCCGATAATTGCTAAATAACGGTCAATAAATGCTTTGTTTTGCGGTATTTATATGCTTGTGTTAATTACTTTTAACTCTGTTAAGTTTACTAAACCTGTACAGTCATCGACAGCAATAAAATCGTAGCATTTTCTCTGTTTTTATCAAACTTTCAGACTTGAATGAGGCAAACTGACAGGTCACTCACATGTCTGGACTCAGTTCTGCATAATGATGACAACCGTGTTCAAATAGGAAATCCATGCAAATGCTAAAATTTGATTTGAATTCATTGTAAATACACGTAATTCTATCACTATTTGTTAACTATTCTTCTTATTAGGCTATGCTTGTGTTGCTTTGAACTCTGTTAACTTTACTAAACCCGTACAGTTGTTGATAGCAATAAAACTGTAATATTTCCTCTTTTTTTTTACTTTCAGACTTGGTTGAGGCAGAGTAACAAGTGACTATGATTTGACAATTGACTACACAACAGCATTATGATGATAACTCTAATAGAAAATCCATGGCAAATAAATTAAAGTTTAATTTTAATTCATTGCAAATATATGGAATTTTATCACTATTTGTTAACTGTATACTTATCCCAAACTTACTGTACTCAGTGATGCATAATAAAACACAGAGTCATGTTTTACCCAGTGCACTTAATATCACAATAAATTCCTTAAAAACAGATCTACAGAAGTCAAACAGATCAGCATGTCAAGCTGTTTGCGTCCTTTCCGCTGTGTTGTCCTTGAATATAGTCTTCACCATGGTATGCTGTGCTGCATGGGGATGCTCCAGTCGCTTGGAGAAAGGCCTGCACATGTATGGCTTCCCCAAACACAGGGACAGGAGAAAAGCATGGCTGGCTAAAGTCAGAGGGAGCAATTTAAACACCTAGATTTCAACAATGAAAAAATATGCGAGGTAATCATATTCAAACAATTTGCTCTTTCACACTCTTTCAAATACCACGCCACTGGGAAGTTTAATACTTTTTTAATTAACAGAGCAGAACAGGAAAAACAATGCAAGAAGAATCACAGAATCACAGCTCCTAAAACAGTAGCAACGACAACAGAGGGCAGAATCCATTGGGCTACATGTAATAAATGTCACCACCGACATGGGTAGCCCTAAGCAGGCCATGTGGAAATCCTTTGGGGTCGAATAAAACATAGGTGACACATCCAGCAACACCAGACAGGCATTTCTCCTTCATGGCTGTTGTCCCACATCTGGTGAAACAGTTAACACATAAGAGACATGTTGCATCCTTGTCATCATCACTCCTGAGCTATAAGATCATTGGTCCTTACTCGTCAGTTCTCCTGATGTACAGCATCAATGTCTATGATTATTGATTAACTATTTATTGCTCTGGCCCATACATTCTTCATTTATAAAAATAAAATAAAAATTCTAGTTATAGCTGACATAGTCAAAAAGGTGATCACTCTAGTTGCTGTTTATTTACGGGAGTCATAGTGGATGATGCTGTGCTGGGGTGCATTACATTCAACAGTGTTCCTCTCCATTAAAATACTTGAAGGCAAAATATGAGCAACAATTGTTGAGATAATGCAGTCCAACACACAATGATCTCAACAAATAACATAAAGTACAATGAACACTACTTTTCTGATGTCAACAAAAACTGAACATCCTATAAAATTTACGAAAGCAGAATTTATGGCACAGCTGGTATACTGCACTGCATGATGTTGCACAGGTGTATCAAATAATATGACCAATAGTTTATATAATGTTTAGTATGATTACTTGAGAACATGCCATGGCAAGATGTGTATTTTAATCAGTCAGTGGTTTAAAAAATAAATTAGCAAATCAGAACATTTTCCCATGTTTGAGACAGCAGTCCAGTCCTCATATCATAAACTTCACCCATCTTTCTGCAGCCTCAATGATATTAATTTTATGTTTAACTGCAATCACACTCCCTGTACATTAACCTCGCTACTAGTTTGACAATTGACAGCGTTGGATTAAGTTATATTTAGAGAACAGAATTACATTTAGCAGCCTGTTGCATGTGTTGCTATCGTTAGCCAGAGTGCTAGCCTAAACTTTTATCTGTTAATATTCTCTAAATATTCAAATCTAGACGGGGATAATCCGCCAACATACTTAATTACTCATGTCGATTTAATTCAGATGCACTACTGATATGAAAATGCCATTTTTTAAACATTTTACCTTGAACAAGTGCTGCTCCGACCAGCTGCTCCATTGGAATACATTGAGCGGCGGTTAGCTTATGCTAACTTCCGGGAACTTTTGAGGGGCTCCATGCGCCGCCATTGCTGTGAAAAAACTGAACCATTGCAGTGAACGGAGGTGGCGCCACTCTCTCTCTCTAGGCACTCTAATCGCAGCAACGCACTTCCGTCAGGCCAGACTAGTAAGGGCATCATAGAAGGAATTCCATCGTGTTGTACAAGGTACAAGCAGCTTTTTTGACACCAACTCATCAACTGTTTCAGTAGCCAAAGTTGATCGACTAGTCTTGCTCCAGAGGGCTGTGCATTTGGCAGTAGCACTTCTGTAAATAGCCTTTGTTGCAGGCTTTGACAGCAGCCACTTGTCAATATCTGTGCACAAAATCAGGTTTAGCATGTGTGATGCACATCTCTTGTGGGGGGGGGCAAAGTGATCACAACATCACCATCATCATCAGTTGCATAGAGCATCATTAATGTCTGTAAATGCCACCTCATCTTCATCGTCTTCAGAATCACTCTCCTGTGGCTGGTACCTCTTAAATGCTTTAACAAAATTAGAGCCATTATCAGTCACTGTTGCTGCGATTTTGTGTGTTATCCCATATGTTGAGTGTATATTGTCAAGTTCAACTGCAATGGCATCATGAGTATGATGCCCTTTAAACCGTCTGCAGGCAAGAGCTGCTTTCTCTCTTTCCATGTTATTTTGATCCATTGTGCTGTCACACCCATGAAACTTCTGTTGTGGGCCGTCCAGATGTCTGCTGTGGTTGAAATGTACTCCAGTTCCTCAAATGACTTTTTAAGCTCAATATTTATTTTTTCGTATTCACTGTCAATGAATTTAGCAAAAGTGTGTCAGCATGGGGCAACCCCCTTCCTCCTCCTCGTATTGGTATTTTAGCAATGATATCTCTGAATGCCTCAGACTCCACAGTGGACAGGGGTAACATGTTTTCAACAGCGTACCTGGCAATCAATGTGTTCAGCTCGGCCTTGGTCACCTGTTGCTGACCCGAAAAATCGAGCTTTGCTTGTTTTAACACAGTGGCTCCATCTCCCTCACTGGCTGCATTTGGGCTTGGGGTTGGGTTAGCAGCAGCAGCAACAGCAGCAGCAGCAGCAACAATTGTCGTGTTAGCATGTGTTGATGTGAGGTGCTTCATAAGATTCGAGTTGCTTGAGGCAGACGTGGATAAAATCTTTTTTCCTGGACACAGCGTGCATGTTACATAAACATTCTTGCCTTTGAGTGAGACACCGTGAACAGGGAATGATCCGTCCTCCCAGCCAATCATCATCATTCATCGCATTTGCAACGGCGTCACCACCACCACCCCCTCCCTCCTCCCCCCTCCCACTCTGCTCTCTCCAGGCAGCTGATGTGTGGCCAAAACCTGCTTGCGCTTCATTCAACCAAATTGTAGTAACGCGCCACTTCACATTCTCAGTAACGGTAACGGCGTTGAAACGATGGGAAAAGTAAATAATTAGATTACCCGTTACTGAAAAAAATAACGGCGTTAGTAACGCTGTTATACTCTAACGCCGTTATTACCAACACTGGGCCTTACACTGGACTGTGAGGGAGCCAAACCATGCTGCCATACCGTATCTTCTGAGAGAGAGCTATTTACCCTGACTTGTTGTGTCCTGTACGTTAAGAATGAGTAAAACCATTTAATGATAAAAACTGTCAACCCTCATGTCAATTAACTTCTTTATGATCAGATGTGGCTGCACAGTGTTAAAAGCCAAGTTAAAGTCGGCAAATAAGACACGAGCATATGCTTTGGGATCCTCCATATGTTTGTTGATCAGATGGGTGACTGTAATGACTGCATCCTCAGTGCTCCGCCCCTGTCTATAACCAAACTGTAGACGGTCGAGACAACCAGCAACATCAGTTTTGATCATGTCTACAATAATTTTTTTTTTTTACCAATTTAATCACATGTTATGTCATCATTTATGATGCCACTGAGAGTGAGTAATCACAAAAAAATAATTATTTCAAAACATTTCATTATCACTGAAGTCAATGAAACTGGTCTGTAGTCATTATCAACAGCTGGGCAAGAGATCTTAGGGACCAGAATGATGACAGATTTTTTCCACAGGTCAGGTACCGTGTGGCTATCAAGAGACTTCTGGAAAATAGGGCGCCAAGCAGTGGCTAATTCTGCTGAGCAACTTTTAATTAACGAGGGGTTGACTCGTAGCACATGACGTCACTGTGGGGGGGGGGGGGGGGGTAGACTCAGTAGTACACTCAGTAGCCTATACACTACAGGGAAGCACAAATTCAAGAGGCAATGCAGACCTGCAAACTCCTCAGAGTAAAAAAGGGCTACAGAGTCACGGGGGACGGGGGGTGGGCATGGCTGAGTGAATTTTAAATGGGGGGCTGCCCCCCCTTACCTGCTGCACGATGTTGGAGATGCACTGTGGGGACAAGCCAAAAGCATTAGCTGTCTTCCGCATTCTCACTTGGTCACTGAGGTAGTATTCCGAATATCCAAGGGACCGCCATTCTGAAGGTGTCAATCGCAGTGTTTTATTTTGAAGGGTCAGGGTTAGGACTGGATTCTCTCGTGTTTCTTTGTTTGATTTCCTGCCCGGCTTGATGCGATCGCTCGCGACCAGATAAAACTATCGCTGCAGGGCGCGAGCTGGCAGCGTGTCTGGTGTTTGTGAACGACACAATCGGTTAACATGGGCCGGTGTGTCCCCGGCCGGCTAATAATGTCAAGTGGGCTAATCCTACTTACCTTCAAGAACTCATCACCCTACAGTCTACCACATGCACCCTCAGATCCACAAACACCCTGCTCCTCCAAGTCCCCAGCACCAGGCTCTCCACCATGGGAGACCGAGCTTTCTGCTTGACCGCACCACGCCTGGAACAGCCTCCCAATCCAGCTGAGGGCTATCCACAGCCTGGACTCTTTTAAAATAGGCCTGAAAACCTTTTTGTTCAGAAAGGCCTATGATTGTTAATTACTAATATGATTTTTAACCTTGTGTTTTTGTTTGATCAGTTCTCCTCCTGCTAATAGATCAGACACCATAGTGCAGTACTGTATCTGCTGTCATTATTGAAATTATACTACAAGTGCATCTGTGTAGATGACAAAGGGTGACAATGTGCAAAGATAGATTTTCAGTCAACTTGATTTATTCAGTTTTATGAACTGTAACATAGACCAAGTTCTTACATCCTCATATGCATGATTATACAGACTTATTTGATAACCTAAATTCCATGATATATCGCAGCATCTAATTCATTTAATAAAGAATATTAGTGATCTCAGTAAGAATCTGGATAACCGTTATTGTACAAATGTGAATTCAAAGTTGATTCCCTTTGGTTTCCACTACACCACACAGTGTATAAAACACATGCACTGTACTGGAAGATAAAGGGACATAAAGCCAAAACAAGGATGTAAAGGACAAGTAAATAGTAACATATTGTTATTTACAGTTATTTTAGCTTGCTTAATAGGGTTTTGTCCATGTGTATGTTAAATTAAGAAATTTGTTAAACTGGACCTATTTGTCTTATCCCTAGTGTATGGAGCTATGTCATCAGTTATATATTTTTGACTGAGTAAATAACTGCAATCAAAACTGGCCTTCCTATCTACAAGTACTACTGACCTCAAGACACAAGAGGGCAGCAAACCACACAAAACACAACATATCCATACTGTTTGATCCATGTGCTTTCTGTTGGTATGGTTGAATTTGTTGTGTACAGGTGGCGCCATCTGCTGTATTTATATTGTGACTGGACAGATTATGAAGAGATTAATCTAGTGCTCTTCGTTCAGTAATAGTTAACCATAATCTATTGTTTATCATTGGACAGAGGATACTTAGTTTAGTTTTTTGCCTCATTTGAGGTGCACACATTACATAATTCTACAATCATTCCATTGTCAGATTTCATGTACTGTAGTGATTGTCTAATAAACTGGAAATCAAAATTTGCACACATCATAAATGCAGCAACTGAACAGCTTGTTAATGTAATGTATATTAACATGCAAACAGCAAACTTTGATGAGCCACTGGATTCACAGGTTTACTTGCCAACATATTTGAGAGAAGTGCAGCAGTTTGCATCTGAAATCATTACATTAATGCATAAAAATCAGAAACATTAGTGGTATGTAACTAAATAACAACAGTAGTTAGGAGAAATACTTAATTTTGAAGCTATTTTACATTAAGTTCTAAAATCTGTTAGAGACAAACTCATGAGATTGATTTGTAAACACGTGGCACCTGTGAAGGGATTTTTTTTTTTTTTTTTTTTTTTGCAAATTGCAGTATTTGCAATTGCTTTTTAAAGCACTTTAAAGCAATAAGGGAATTATATTATTTTAAAAATTACTTTCGTCAGAAACTTTTTTGAGAAACTCAATTGGAACGTTGTTTCTTCTTTAGCTAAAAGAAATGTTGGAAAGAATGTATTTGTAAAGTAGCAAAACAAAAGACATTGCTGGTGAGATATGAAAATTACACTTCTTAAGTTCTAACATAATGCATAAAAGACACTACCAGGGCATCAGCATGGAAGGATTTTGTTCCTAAAAAAGTGCACTACTTTTTCTTTAATTTCTTTTGTTTTCAGTCCATAGATGATTGGATTCAATGTGGGGGGGAAAATTAAGGTTGACACCCCTAGAAATCTCCTTAAATGTGGTGAAATGTTTTTAATTCTGTATGATATGATGGTGAAAAGCCCTAGGCACTCCAACAAGAGAAAAACTATTAGGTGTGTTGCACAGGTCTGCAGAGCTTTGGTCTTTGTGTCTGCTCGTTTGGATCTGAAGCATGCAACAAGGATCTGGAGATATGTATACAAAATCATTCCATTAGCTATCACTTGTGTAAAAGCAACTATAAAAAGCCCATAAATGTTATTAATGGTTGTGTTGGCACAGACTAAAGACAGCAAAGATGGATTGTCACAGTAGGTGTGAGACATTTCAGATCGACAGCGGGGTAAACGCAAAAGCAGGACAAAGAGAACAGCTATCATAACTAAGCAACTTATCCATACAACTGTGATTATCATCATAATACGAGCATTTGTCATAACTGTGTTGTACTTCAAAGGGCAACATATAGCAATGTATCGATCATACGCCATAGCAGTCAGAATAAACACTGTACCTCCTGCATAGATGTGGATAAAGAAAGCTTGGGCAACACAGGCAGAGTATTGCATAGTCCTACTGTTGGTCAGTATTTCTTTAATGACCTGTGGAAAGAGTGCTGTGGCACCAATGAGGTCATTGATAGGAAGGTTGAGCAAAATTAAATACATGGGTTGATGCAAGGATTTGTTCAGTACAATAGTGAGGATGAGAATAAGATTGCAGAAGAGTATAATCATATAGCTCAGAGTTGCAAAGAGAAAAGCAGGAATGACACTTTCAGGAGGGAGATCAAAACTACTCAGCACTAAAGTAGATGATGTATTGTACGGGTTATCCATTTTTATGCTCTGTCTCCCCAGAACATTGAAAAATGATTAGTAATTTCCTTAACGAATAACACTTTTTCTATTTCATGCACATCATCTCAGCGACAACACAGGAGAGACATATTCAGACAAAGAGATGATGATATGAAGTGTAACTGCTAAGGACAGAATAAAACAGATTAAGGCCAACAGTTTACCCTTCATACATTTCACACATACACAAAATACATTTACAGATTACAGTACGCCCATATACCTCTAAGATAAATAAATCATCACTACCAGGGACTGGCAATGCTGGCAATGACCAACAGGCAAGACCTTCAAAAGAACTACCAGTTATATAGACATGATTTTTGTTGAATGGTGGGCAGCTCCCTGGAGTTTTCTGGGTTATCATAAATGTCATGGAAGTCACTGACTCACAAGGGACTTTGGAAGAATATGACTGATAATTACCTCATCACCACCAACACAGTGTCATAAACAAATCATTAGCGTAATGATTAACATGCAACCACAATCTTTCCTTAGTCTTAACCAAATCCAGTATGTGTCATGCTTTGGAAATTGGCTAAATGTCTGCTTTACTTTATTTCATTAATTTGATAGGCTACATGTTTTTTTTTAACTAAAAAAGGAACCCAAGAACCAAACCTTGGTGTCCAGAGTCAAAGTCCAGGGCTTTATGTGTCTTCCATTCACCTCTGTTATATGACTATTGTTGTGGATAAATGTGGCCCCTGTGCCACTTAAAAAGGCTTTGTCCCTGAACATTATTTTGGCGGAAACAATTCCCCCCCCCTTTTTTTTTGGAAATACAATTTTGGAATTGGAATTTCTAGGACATAGGGTTTCTCTCTGGCACCGTAAGAATCTATATACGTATAGGTTTTGAAGATGTCCACACAAGAGTAGTATCACTTCAGGAGGATTTAATTCTGCATGTTTTCTAATATTTTTCAGAATGTATGTGATTGTCCCTGCTGTGTTGAAGCTGTGATCTCATTAAAACATAATAAGAGGTTGTGGGTAAAGAAGCATCTTTTTGGATTAGTAGCCGGGATTGGTAGTCAAGCAGAATAGTGCTGATCATGTCATTGCAGGGTATTGCCCAATACCATAAATCAAATTTTGGCACCCTCTAGTGGTAGCACTGAAGATGACAAATCTAATCCTAAATTATGTCTTCTGGGTTACAATGCCTTGGGTCTGTGACATAAAGCCCACACTTGGTGTGGGGATTGTTGTGGGTATTTAGTGACAAAAACATGATTCTTTAGTGATAGATGTTAAAAAATGTCATTCATCTGAACACAAATAAACTGAAGTCCAGATTATCGTGTTGTATAATTTTCACCCAGTGATGTAATTTAGTGCCTTGTCCATGTGTTTAATCTGGTCTTTGCAATTTTAGTGTTGCTTTTGATGCACATGTTGGGATAGCACCCATCTGCTTCTTTCACCTAAACTTAGATTGGTATCAAGACAGGAAATAAATGTAAATGTAAAATATTGTGAGACTATGTAATTGTTATTAGAATCTGCCAATAATTGTACTATTGGGCTACAATGATTCTCTTTTTACATTTATAGCAAATTTCCTCTTTTCTGTTTACAAACTGTTGCTACAGCCAGAGCCAGGCTCTTGAAATGACCCAATAGATGGTCACCTCTCTGCACTTATTTATATTATATAATAAAAAAGTTTATATATGTATACACACATACACACACACACACACACACACACACACACACACACACACACACACACACACACACACACACACACACACACACACATATATATATATATATCAGGAAAAAAAAACAATTTTAACAAAGTTGTTAAAGCTGTGAGAAGATATTTCATTGTCTTAATTGACAATGAAATATGTTTTTTGTATTTATTTATTTTTTTGACATGATGAAAATCCAAATATGCCTGAATTCATATGTTTTGGGCTTCTCCCCAACCAAGAATTTTGAAATGTCAAATACATTGAAAAAAATCACTTTTGCATTGTCACATAATAACTTGAAAAAACACATTTTAAATTAATTTAGTTATGCGGGCAATTACAACATTTTTTACCGTTAGAGATAGATAACAGTTGAAAACCTAACTAACTTTTGCTCCAAAATGTGAAAATTGTCATTACCACAATTGGCTGATAATCAATCATGGTAATTACATCTTTTATAATCTTGTAAACAGGGCCATGGAGGAGAAATGTGAAAACAATTCTAGGAGCCCACAGCCCAGTAGGGCCCACAGAACATCACAATAGCCTGGTCTTTCTATGACTTAAAGGGACAACGAGGAGTTTCTATTCGGTTATAAAAAAGTCTCACGTTAATGTGGATGAATCTCCGCTACCCACACTTGTTAATGGGCCCATTTTCGATAAATATATCGTTCTGTCTTTATCGTTATTTTGTTATTATTAGTGGTGGCGGAGATGCTGGTCGAGCCGACCAGCGTTTCCTTCGTGGCGAGTTATGAGAATAACGCCGCAGAATCGCCGTTTATGGTTGGAACTACGACGGTATGTGAACCTCTTTGAACCTCTGACTTTAATTATTGATGAATGAAAACATGAGTCCGTCTTACGCCGGTCAAAGAAATGTACGGTGCGCGCAGAGGCTCATAAATGTAGTGTGAAAACGCTTTGCTTTTCCAAAACTCCTCGTTGTCCTTTAATTATTCCACATGTAACCAGTCCCTGACCAATAGGCTAATCATACTGGATCAGCATCAAATCAATGATTATTGAGTGTATTCCTGTGCCTCTTCTGCAGAGGTTCCAACAATTCAGACAAACTCAAATGAACATGCACACAAACATTAGGTTAAAACATGTACAACAAGATACAAACATGTACAATATAATCATTAAACACAGAGATGCATAACTTCTCCACAGCGCAGTAAGCTTTGTTGTTCATACTTTCTGAACCTTCAGTGATTCAGGAATTCAGTTTTACGTACAATATTCAAGAAAAAATATTATAAGATCTTGTTAGTGTTTGCTTAATATACTTAAAGCTAATAACACACATACACACACACACACACACACACACACAATTGCAACTCATGTAACATACATTTGCCATTCACAGTGCTTGTGGTGCTTCAACAACCTTAAACAAACTCTTACAGTAGCTGCTGACCAGGCCTGCACGATAATCAGATTTTGTATCATTATTCCTACAAAACTTCTTACTTTAGTGAACTTGAGTGACTGTTTCTCTTCAGGTCATTCTCAGGTCACATTTCATCCGGGTTTAGGTCAGCCTCTCATTATGTATCTTATCTAAATTGAGGGTTATTATTATTATTTTTATTTTTATTTTCTAACATATTATTCTTTAAAAGCACACTCAAATGCAAGTAAGTGTGTGTGTGTAGGGTTCAGCATTTTCTTGCCCCTTGCTGTACCCGAGGCATAATGTTTCTAATTATGTTTCCATAAATTGTGACCAACCCAGAAAAGCTGTTACAACTTAGTTGAAAAAAGGCTTCGTTTTAGGAACATTTGAATGCTCTGCTTGAGTTCAGGAGTTTTCAGTCCATATATAACTGGATCCAAAATGGGGGGAAATATTAAAATGGACACACCGAGAACCCTTCTCATGTATGGGAATGCACCCTTAATCCGATGAGCAATGAGTGTAACCACAGTATTGATTTGCAAGATCAAGAAAACAACCAAATGTGTGCCACAGGTCTGAAGGGCTTTTCTCCGAGCATCTTGCCGATTAGTGATAACACATGTATGCAAAATTTGTGCATATGTGTATACTACTATCAGAAGTGATCCACCTTGAAGCACGCACATACCAACTATTCCATATAAGTTGTTCACTGTGGTGTCCTCACAGACCAGTTTCAATAATGATGGATTGTTACAATATAAATCCACTATATTTGTCCTGCACATTTTTAACCGCAAAAACAAAAAAATCAATGTGCCTATCACTGCGAAATCTATGAGCCATATTGCAAAAATAATTCTAATTAAAGTATTTGGAGTCATGACAGTATTATATCTCAAAGGACAACATATAGCAAGGTATCTGTCATATGCCATGGCACACAATATCAGCAAGTTTCCTGTACCATAAAAATGAACCAAAAAGGCCTGAATTACACATAAAGGAAAGGAAATCATTCGGTTTTGTGTCACAATGCTTGAAAGAAGATGAGGAAAAAAAGATGTAGCCCCAACTGTGTCACTAATTGGCAAGTTGAGCAGCAGGATATACATGGGCTTGTGTAGCTTTTTACTCACAATGATTGCTGTAAATACCAACAAATTTAAAAACACAATAATTAGATAGGCAAGTGTTCCAAATACAAATGTTGGATAAATATTAGAAGTTTGTATGTCCAGTGTTGCCAGTGTTAGTATTATCTCAGAAGATGTATTTGCATACATAATTGTACCAGTCTTGCTATATTGTTGCCTCCGCTAGAAACTGATGAAGCGTCACCTGAAAGATATGTCCTTATTAACAAACAATTTAAAATCACATGTTGTCCATTGATTCAAATATAACTCTAGTCTATTACCTGTTGTAGTGTGTTACCCCCCCTCGTCTGTGTTGTAAGAAGCCATGAAACAGACTGTCCTTTATAGTCATTTACCCTAAACACAGAGATAACCCATGAGATTACAAAGCACATTGCATCATGGCTGCAGAAACTGGCAGATCACAGAATATTATATAATACAACAATCAATACCATAATGCCATATATATATATATATATATATATATATGGCATTATGGTATTGATATTATATGTATAGTATTATATGTATATATATGTGTGTGTGTGTGTATACGGTACACATATATACACACACACACATATATATATATATATATATATGACGTACGGCGTAGGCTGTAACCTCAGTGATTCCTCCTGCACTTGTCCAGGTAGCGTAGGGCATGACCCACATCTCTGAAAGCTGCTTCGCAGGCATATCCTAGCAACACTTCAGCGACCCAGCAACATAATGAGGTCCCATTGGTCAATGAGAAGTAGAGCTTAGATCGGGCGCAAAAAAATCAAGCCCGACCCTATACCAAGCCCGTGCACGTTGTGTCCAAGACCGGCCCGGCGCGACACATTAACTGTAATTATGAGCCAGAACCCGATTTAAACCTGACATTTTTGTGTTTTTTTTTATTCATGGGCTGTTTAAATTTGGCGGCGGCGCTGTCCAGGGTCCTCAGTCGAGCAGCACATCTCTGCTAGCAGCTGCTGCGCCCTCCACATCTCCATCTTTCCACCAAAGGTGCTCAAACTTAATTCTCCTGACTTTATTTTTTTCTTTATATTCTCGAACTTCATGTTGCTCAGCTGCTGCTGCACGAGCAGACCGGTGCTGCTTGCAGTCAGTGTGTGGCGTGCACGCCACTGCTGCACGTGAAGGAGACATGATGCTTTTTTTTTTTTTTTTTTTTTTTAACTTTGTTTCTTTCGTTACGAAAATAAATAGTTACATGAAATATTGCTGATTATGGCATAGCTTTCTGTCCACCTAATTGGGCTAATAAAGTCATGAAAAAAATCAACACACAAATCCTTGATCAAAGGCTGGGCATGCCGTCTCGGCCCGGCCCGGCCCGCGGATATTGATGTGAAATGTCGGCCCAAACCCGGCCCGTGGTCGGGTCGGGTCCGGGCCGGGCTCGGGCTGAGAATCTAAACTCTAGAAGCTCATTCCAGACAGGCAGAGTCAGCAGCGGCAGCAGCACTGGGTCATTAATAAAAAATCGCCCGACATGGATTTTCAAAAATACAGGACAAAGTGCGTCCCATATCAGTTCAATAAGGGACACGTCTTTTAGTTTATGTATTTCCAGGGACACACACGTTATTATCATAAAGACCTATAACATACTTCTGATATGTTGCTATCGTTACATTACATTCATTACAATGCATTTCTCCCCTTTCTCCTCTGTGACGGGCGGCGCGCCCCCTCACAGGAAGAAAGGGGTTTTTCAAGGGTTCAGGGTTCTTCAGAAGCAAATGGTTCCAGGTAGAACCTCAGCCCTTGTAGAGGAACCCTTTTGGAACCCTTATTTCTAAGAGTGTATGAGCCTTGGCAAGGCCCTTGGTATGTGTATATGTACATATTATGTATATGTATATGTATTGATTATCGATCCTTGATTACACTGTATTCCTCTGCATTCTATTTATTCATTCTACCTTATACCTCTATCTTATTGTGTGTACTTGTGTCTTTACATGTCAGTATGCAAGCTGTTCAAACCAATTGTCCCTGGTGGGATTAATAAACTTGTCTGTATCCAATCTTTATGCAACAGAATTTAATATGTTACAATTTAATACAGTTGTTGGAATTATGGTGTCTTTCAGTTAATGTATTAATTAAATCAAATTTCATTAGTAGACCACACAAACAAACATCAGCACATCTTGTACACTGTTCCGTCTTTGTGTGTGTGTGTGTGTGTGTGTGTGTGTGTGTGTGTGTGTGTGTGTGTGTGTGTGTGTTTTGATTTCAGCAATCATTTTTTGTTTTGTGTGTTTGGGTTTCAGCAATAATTTTGATTTAGTTGTTTGCATTACACACAAAAGGTTGCACAGTGCATAGACCAATGGAAGACGGATACAAGGTTCACTTTCTTAAATACTTATTAGTATTTAAGTTTTTTAATCAAATAAAAAGGTAATAATTATATATTACAAAATTCTCATTATGCGTCTAATATCTAATACAATTCAGCTATTCACCATTGCACTGAAATATAATATAAATTACTTGCTACAGTAACTAGTTACAAACATATATAATCAATTAATTCAATCAAACTGTTTCATCTCATCATTATCAGTTTTGAAACCAAAATAGTCTTTACATTAAATTCTTTATCATTTGGCTAACTGGAAGATTAATTAAAAAAAAAAAAAAAAAAAAAGATACAAAGGAAAAACTGAAATGTATAATATTTCCCGTTCTACTCCAAAAACATGATTTCTGTATAGAATGTAATATTTCTGCATCAAAGAAAACTATTGAAAGTGTGTTTAGTTAATGTTCAAAGTCATGCATTCATTATGGCTCCAAACACAGTAGCTGTTGTTTCCAAAATAGTATTCACAATGTTATAGTGCTCCTGAGATGGAACAATGCAGCTCAAAAAAGATGGAATTCATTATTGTTGGTCACCTCATGTAGAAATTTAGCCAGATACTCTATTTTTGATGACTCTCAGGAGTGTGCCTCTTACTTCACTTGTATACAGCCCATACACAATTGGATTTAGAAGTGGGGGTATAAGAAATATTAGCATCCCCATTATCTTTTGCAAGTCAGCTGATACGTTTTTAAATCTGTGAGATAAAATTGTAAAAGTTCCCACAATTTCAAATATAATCAATATGACCAATTGTGCAATACATGTGTTGACAGCTTTTGTCTTTGCCTGAGACCCCCTTGTAGCCACACATGTGATGAGAATCTTCACGTATGTAAATGCCTGAACAGACACACTCACAATTTGCATGACTGCTGTGTTGAACAGTCCTATGATATTATTGACTGTCGTGTTTCCACATGTGAGCTTCAGTAGAGATGGATTATCACAGAACACATTCATAATGACAGATTTGCACCTTGGGAGTCTTGTCTGCAAAGAGAACAGTGATACAATCAAGACAAAGTCAAGACCCCAAACTAGAGCGATAATACAAATTACAACCCTGGGAGTCATAACAGAGTTGTAGCGTAATGGCATGCAGATGGCAACATAACGATCAAAGGACATTGCTGCAAGAATAAACAAAATCCCACCACCATACATGTGGAGTAAGAATGCCTGTAAGACACACAGAGGATAGTAAACCTTATTTGTCTCCATAACAATATCTGAAAGTACTTTTGGTAGCATTGCAGTTATGCCTATCAGATCATTGAGTGGAAGACTGAACAGGATGAAATACATGGGTTTGTGAAGATTCTTCTTCAAAATGATCAGAGTTAACAAGGTCAGGTTGCAAAAGATGCCAAAAAAATAGATTGTAAGACCAAGAAAAAAGATAGGGTACTTTCCGCCAGGTGGAATTACAAATGGATCCAGGGTTAACTCAGAGAGGAACCCAAATGATTTGTTGTCCATTTTTGCTTTGATTAGTAAAGAGAAAAACAGTCATGATAATGTATTATCTGAAATTGTCTCAAGATGAAGAAGTCACAGTTTAGACAACATATCAATTAAAGCAGTGCTACATAAAGTGCTTTGAATGACTCTGCCCACCCTGCTTTATTTGATGTCACCTTGTCATTACCATAACTTATTTACGTCACCTCTTGCCTCTGGGATTGTCAAGGGTTTTGCCAAGATGAATAATGTCAGGATGACGGAAAGTAATTTTTGGAGAATCATAAAGATAAACATGTATTTGCCATCCTGCAGGTATTTAAGGCACATTATTTTTTATTTTAAAAAAAGAAGAAAAGAAACCATAGTCTTTTTCTAGGAAAAATATGAACTTTCAAATAACAAAAAACGAACACCCAAACAAAAGACTTTATTATTATTAATTAATTTTAGGTCCAAACTAATTAGTAAAAGTGTGCCTTCAAATTACTTAATGTGATGGGATCAGTTGTCTTTAGGTATTATTATATACTATATTATATTTAGACCGCCATTCCAACATCCCACCAGTCCGGCATAGGCCTCTAATTGTCTATATGGCAACATTTAATTTTCTATCAAACTTCCCATCATTCCAACAATTTTTGCCTCCTATGGTCGGAATGACGGTATTTTTTTATTTTTTTAAACATCCTGCCTTTCCGACAATTCCTAATAGCGTATTTTTTCCCCAAAAGATTTTGCACTGGTTGGGCTTAGGCAATGAAGAAAGGAGTTGGTTAAGTTTAGTAAAAAGACCAGGTAGAGGCTAGACGGTTACACCCCGCCTTTCCGAAAATAGACTTCCATTCATCGCAACAGCGGGGTTTTCTATTGTTTCTAAAGACCCCACTATTCCAAAAAGGCTGTTGGGGAAACCCCTCCATTCCGAAACCCCCTCACTCCGAACGGACAGACGGACGCAATCAAAAAGGAAACGGAGGCTGCGTATTGATCCTTTTTAACTTTTTGGGATCAAACGGAATAAAGACACTCATGTTTAGTAACCCATATTTATGCCCTGTTTAACAAAGATGAGAAGTGTACACTGATCACAACATAAACAAACACCATGCGTAACGGGGATGAAATCAGAAGCATCTCAGCTTAAAGGACACATTGCCAAGCGTCTCTCTCTCTTTCTGTCTTTTTATTTTTATTTTCTGAGATGAGAGATGCAGAGTAGACTATATACAGTACTCACTATCTGATGCCGAGGCTGTTTGTGGGTGGAGAGAAATGATAGTTATTTAGTTTTTTGTTAGTTTGCATCACAATTTCAGCTGTGTTAATTCAGTCAGGCTGAGTTTCCGTTACACGTGCCAACCATCTTTGATCTGACGTCAGATGTGACGGAACCATCTATGTAAAATTCACGTGTTGGTTCCATTAGTTGCATTAAATAGTGTTTGTTCACTGCACATCGGCCAGCCAACGGCTGCTCTTCGCCTTGTGCCGAGAGTAGATCAGGTTGGAGATGGCAAGCTTTCGCCTCACTCTTGGTGTGGCTTTTTGGCACGAAACTTTCACTGTACCAAGCTGAATCTGTGCACCTCCCCCCACCTCCCCCTGCTGCGCCACCACACCCAGCACACTGTGGTCTACCAAACTGCCAAATTGACCGTGCGCCATGCTGCACTGGTCGAAACTTGCACTGCGCCACCCTGCACCGCCTTGTGCCGTGCCATGAAACTAGGGTCCAATATTTCTCCATTCCAGGTAAAAATGAGAAACAAGTTTTCTCCAGCAATATGTGGGTTGTGACCCACGTGTTGTTCTTGTTACTTGACCATTGAACAGTTCCTAATGTTTGTCTGTAACCACTGTTGACTCATAGTAGAAAGTTATTTTGAATCCTCAGTGAGTCTTGGTTTCAACAAAATTGTAAAGAAAGTGGGACACTACACATTTGTGTCTGTTGTAGTAGTGATCATACAAATTATAAATAGGCTATAAACTTTTAAATCAAAGGTAATTAAACATGAGGTCTTTCTTAATGATCAGATTCACTTAATGCATCATGATCCAGCAGAGCTGGTGGTCATTTTCCACATTTCGGCCTACAGTGTTGGTGTGACCTGACTGGATTTAGAAATTTGACCCGAACTTATCCTCTTTTCATTAATTTGCATTAGATTAAGACTGTATTGATGATTGCACACTAACAGGAATAGTGGAAATAATCACATCCAGGAATCTTTCAGTGAAAGGGCTACTGCAACCATATCATGTAACTGAACACACTACAAGTTTACAGAATTACATCAGCCAGATTCCTAATTACTTTGTCAGAAGTAATTTATTAATGAGCTCCATTGAGGCATGATTAGATGGTGTGTTATTAACTGTCTCACAACACAATTAATCCCTGGACACTTAGTAAACCTCCAGTTGATAATGACATTCCTTGTTATTTGCTAATGATGAGGATGTTGTTAAATAACACTCATGGGAGGCTGTAGCCAGTGAGGATCCACAGGACATAACAAATTGTAAACATTAGATTCTTTTTTGATTCTTTATCTTTATTCAAGTATGTTATTATGTTACATCTTTTAACACATTAATTTCATGTAGTATTTGCTAAAAGCGTGTTTGTCCCCATATGTCTTGGTTTATAAAATTATATTTCAAGTTTTATAGAATATTTTGAATACCAAAATAGATTAGACATATTATATATACAGTATATGAACATGTTAATATTATTCTGTCTGACCATCTCATATTTTCTTCGAGACAACATGAGGAAAATAATAATTGAAAAACTATGGAACTGAAGTGGTCACATCAGGCCTTTGGGAACCAAGACATTGTTTATAGACACAAAAGGGCCGTTAGGACACTAGGACATTAGTCTAACCCAGGAGAAATGGACATGATGGACCCTTGAGTTGGTTTGTTAATTGACTTTAACTTTTAATTACTGTCTCTGGTCTTTACCTTATAGATGTCACATTGAAATTGAAATTTTAGAATTGGTTCCAGTGTATGAAATCTAGTGTGATTTTCACTTTCACAATGAATTAAAGTTAAAATTAATTTAATGTCTTTTACTTAAAACTCACTGTATCCTCTCTAGACCTATTGTGACTTTTTAATCATCTTTTTCCTACAATTTTCTAATGTGAACATGAAAGAAACGTAGAATAAAAAATGTTAAAATAAATGTGAAGTGGGGCACCTAGTGGCACAGTAGGTTGAGCAGGCGCCCTACAGGCTAAAGTCCTTGCTGCAGGCCCCGGTTCGAATCCTGTATTGGGCAGCCCCTTCCTGCATGGCATTCCCCCTCTCTCTGACTCCCCATTCCCTGTCTCTCTCTACTGTACTATCTACTAAAGGCATAAAAAGCCACAAAATATACAAAAAATAAATAAATAAATATGAAGTGATTTGAGTGCGTTTTAGTCTTTGCTGACATCACTTTGATAATGATTGATTCTATCAATTTTAGATCAATAATTGCAATTTTAAGACATCTGAAAGAATTGCTCTTGAATAAAGCCTGTCAACTTTTAACTTCAAACAATTTCCATTTTAAACCCTGATCATTTAGCTGAGAGATTTTAGAGAAGAATGGGCAGACTGGTGGGAGCTGACAGAAAAGCTGCACTCATTCTGAGCACTCTTTACCCCTAAGTGCCGGATTTACTAAGATACTGTCAGCTGAGTTCAAAAATCTGAGACTGCCGTGGATACAGGATAAACAAAACTGAGCAGATTAACTGGAAACACATAGCTTTGCCTAATGAGTCTTGTCATGAATTCCAATTCCCCCCTTGGCAACACTTAATTTTCTATAGAAAATTAAGTGTTGCCATTTAGACAATTAGAGGCGTATGTCGGACTGGTGGCATGTCGGAATGGCAGTTGCCCCCCACTTAAAAATGACCATACTGTAGGATACAAACAAAACTTTGTGATGTTGGGTGGAGCTGTGATGGCAATGATTTTTTGCAAGTTTGTTGTGCTCACTTGCTCAGTTAGCATTAGCTACAGTATAAAAGGCATACGCTTAGCCAGCTGGGTAGATGTATGCAAGTAAAACTAGCTTCATGTCGTGCTTGCTTTATGATTTTTTTTTCTTTTTTTAAACATCCTGCCTTTCCGACAATTCCTTTAATAGGGTTTTTTTTCCCCCAAAATGATTTTGCACTGGTTAAGTATCGGTTAAGTTTAGTGGTAGTGGCTAGACAGGCAGACTAGTCCCTGTCTGCGCTCTGCTGCATAATTATGCACAAATGTGGGTATTCCTCTATCAGCATGTCTTAAAGAAGGGAGTCACCTGTTAAATAATGCACATTTCCTTACAGTATGTTGAAAGCCTTGTCGGAATTGTGGGACATTTGCACAGGGCCGGCTCTAGGCATAGGCGATATAGGCGGTCGCCTAGAGCGCCAACTGCTGGAGGGGCGCCGCCAGTCAAGGGGGAAAAAAAAAAAAAAGATAATAATAATGATTTATGTCCGCTGGCGCCCCCTCACTTAGTGTTTTCTGTGTAAAAAAAAAAAACCCAAAACAAATAAATAAACAATGACATGTTCCTAAATTGTGTATAGTCACACACACACAGCAGATACCTGTCTGCAGCAGGAATGCTCTCAAGCCGTTTTCTTGTTAGAAACGCCACATTTTTAATTAGCCTAGATGTGTGGCACAAATGCCGGCGCGTTTGCGCGACCGTCTCGATATGTTTTTTTTTTTTTCATATTTCGGTCATTTACGGTCAGTAGAAATGCGGTTCAACTACTGTGATTGGGAGGCTCTCCTCTTTCAAATACGCACGGCCGCACGCCCTTGACGACCTGTCAATCAAAACAACAATTGTGAAGCGCTTCGAAACAGCAGAGTCGTTCAGAGGGATAGAGAGAGAGAGAGAGAGAGAGGCAGTGAGGATGATGACGGTGCTTCAGAGGTTTAAAGTTCTGACTAATTTGATGAGGAAGATTATGAAAAAAGAAGAGAGAGTTGAGACTTCAGCCTGCTCAGACAGCAGGGCCAGTGGGCCACAGCTCCAGATCAGCTCCAGCTCTGTATTCAGACCTGCTGAGCTATCAAACTAGTTTTTTTTTTTTTTTTTCTTTTTTTACCTCTCAAACAGTACCACAATGACAACACATATATAGGGTACATTATATAGGCTAAATATTGTACATTTTGTGTGTTTTTTTGTCTATTTAGTTGATATTTGGAGACAATTTCTCATTTCGGGCTACACACATCTCATGAAGTTTGAAATGTAATGTGAAGTCAATATTTAGCTTCTGTTATCCCACATTTGAGACATTTGGTGAGAATGACAGTTAGGCCTAACATTTATGCTCAAAAAGCAATTTCACAATTTTTTTTCTACACTTATCGCCTTATATCATACAGTATATTCCACTGCTTTTGTGAAGCCCAGACTTTCGTATACCCATTTCAAGCACCACAGCAGTTTGTTCTCATGATTGTGAAGAGACTAATTTTTTCATGTCTTCACCCAGGATTTACTCAATGCAATTTTACTGATTGTTGTGCAAATTGTGTATCTCAGGGTCAGAGGGGACATAGCGATACACTGCTATGTTATCGTTATGATCATTATGATCATTGTTGGGGGGGGGCGCCTGAGAGTAATCTCGCCTAGGGCACCAAAATGGCTATAGCCGGACCTGCATTTGCATGTCGGAATAGGGGTATGTCGGAATGGTGGTATATCTAAATGGTGGTTGTCGGAGTGGTGGGATGTCGGAATGACAGCATGTAACCTTTTTAAGCATGTATGTTTAACTGTCACTAAACACAGGAGGAGGCTTGTGTTGCCTGTGTTGGCAGGTAACATTAGCTGAGAGGTTATGCAAGTGAACTGAAATCAAGCAATTGAATTTATTTAGCATGAACAAAATTTATTGAGTGTCAGAAGCCAGAGTTTCTGAGTTCTGATTACTCCTGAACGTAGCACAGGGGACCACCACGAAGACGACAGGGGGAGGCACTTGACTTCAGGTTTGAAAAGAAAGGCGGTCTGCAAGGCAACGAAACCAAACTCTAAGGTAATATTTTTCAACACAGACTGTAACTATGAACAAAATGCATAGGCTATAGTTATTTTGGGGGGTTTTGGCCTAAGTTTTGTCGGCCAAGCTTAAACGTTAGCATCCAGGCCACATGGGTAACATTAAGCTAATCCAGCCAACATGTTGACAAAGCAAACGTTTAAGTGCATAGTGCTAATGTGGGAGCGTTTTGCTGTAAAGTTTGAATCAAATTCAAACTAACAATAGCCAAAGCATAATGCTTCAAACGCTAACCCCCGGTTGATTATGTTTTATGGATAGCCATGTACAGGAGAAGGGGAGCTGTGAATCCTCCGCCACCGAAAGACAACAGGGCTTCCACTCCTGCTGTGGAGGAAGAGAAAATGGGTATGTATTGCCATTTTAGGTTGTTTATTTTCTGTAGATTGTCCAAAATGCATCATTAAATGTATAATATTGAAGCGTGTAAGTTAGAGATGAAACTTTGAAACGTTAGTCATATTCAAACCATTTAACATTAGAAAATTTAAAGTTAGATGATGCCTGGTTGAGTCATATCCAGCATAGGCCCAAAAAGGTTATAGATTGTCTTTCAAACTTGGCATAGCATCCCTGTCAAGGTTGTCATCCTTGCTAATGTGTTGTGTGCAGCTCCTACAATCAAGCATGAGCTGGCCATGATCAAACTTCAGCTGGAGGCAGAGAGAGAGCGCGGGAGACTCCGAGAAGAAACCATCGAAATGCTGAAGTCCGATAAAGACTACCTTCAGCGTGAACTGACCAGCAAGGCTCAATTAATGAGGGAGCTAGTCAAATCTGGGAACAGATCGGTGGAGCCATGGGGTCCATGAAACCTGCCTTTGAAGAAGTTGGTGTTGACCGTGCAACACAATCGCCAGAACGGCAGAGCCCAGCCTCGCAGCCCCTGAAGCTTTCAGAGCTCTAGGCCAGTGGAATGAGAACTTTGAAAAGCCCTCCACCTTTGTGGATAGATGACACGCAGCTATTACAGCTGAGATTAAGGAGCGCATAAGTGAAATGAAAGAGAATGGTACTTTGCTACCCATTGCACATTAAATGTGCAAAAAAGCTAGTCTGTTCCAAGATATAATTTGTTATAATTGCATTCTTTAGTCTCTCTTTTACATATTTCAATTGTATTGATATGATATGTACAGAATAACACGCACCTTTTCTTTATATTTTGTTTTTGCAAAATAAAGTTGTTTTAAAGATCATTATGGTGTATAATTTTTAACTTACACTTTACTTACAGCCACCAAAATACTGCTCCTAAGTGATTATAATTGTGTCAATGTCATACAATTACTAATAACTTCATACAGTGTTGTCACTTTACTAAATGCTCTTAAAGTCACCCTATAACATATTACAGTATTGATATTTATAAGGCATTACGCCCTTTCCGTAACTGAGCATTTAGTATTTGTTCTATGTTGAGCAGTTCTATGTTTGTCTTTACCACTGGCTAGAGTATAGATGGTTATAATGTGTTATGTGACCCAGGACTTCAGATTCTTCATTCAAACACTGTTGTCACTTTATATGCAGGTATAAAACATTATAAGTGCTTAATTTATAATACATTATGTCCACACTTGTAATACTTTAGTTCTTATACATGATTATACACCATTATAATGACATGTTTAAAGCATTATAAATGCATTATAATGTCTTATGCATGTTCACCTAATGCATTATAAACTAGACCTTCATAGAAAGTGTTACCAACATTCTTTTTTAAATTAAAAAATTAAAAAACATGTGATGTCATACTTATTAAGGAGGCATCTGACCTTTAGGGGCTTTACCTACCTACAATGTGTCCAAGGATTTCCATATCTGTCAATTTGGGAATCTACAGTTCCAGGAGGCTGAGTTAAATCTAACCCTAACACTTTCACTCTTGTGAGAGTTGTTGTCAAATGCTCCTCAGGCTGAAGATAAAAGAGATCACGATCTAGCCAGTCCAGATTGCTACCGCCTAGGTAATACCCTCTATCACTGTTATATCAACATACATAAATGTGACAAATGCCTGCTTATTGTTTGTGTTGTGCATTTATTTGATAGATTTACATGACAATGTTCCTCATCAATTAAACTACTACGTAAGGTGCTGAGTACTGCCAGTTTGAATGTTAATGTTTAATTTCATGTTTTTAACTGCAGAACACTTTGGTGCACATAGAAGGAGACAGAATTCTATACTTAAAAAGTAAGTATTACATATCCAGCATTAATTGTTTAATTATATAACATTTAAGTTTAATTTCTTAGTAATATTTAGACTTTTTTCATATTGTCCTTATGGATAAAAAATATAAAATGCAATAATGGTGCCTGATGTGTGACACTAAATGCTTCCCAGATACATTTTATGTCAGCTTCGATTTTCTTTTATCCACCATCACTATTATTAAGCTACTAACTGTTTTTTTTCCTTTTCCAGGTTGCCCATTGACTTAAACAGAATGGAAAGAAACATGACAATTTCAAGTGACATCTTAGAGATCCAAGGCTTTGACATATCTCCAGAGTTCACATACCCTCTGTTTTTCTTACTGCTGTTTGTTTACTCTTCCCTGCTTTTTTCAAACATTGGAGTGTTTGTACTTATCATCACTGAGAAGAGTTTGCACCAGCCGATGTACATCCTCTTTTGTAACCTGTCTGTCAATGATCTGATAGGTAACACAGTCCTACTGCCTCAGCTGATGGCTCATATCATTTCGACTGAACGATTCATCACCTACAACCAGTGTGTTACTCAAGCTTTTTACAGCCACACATTCGGTTCAGCTTCACACATGATTCTCATCATTATGGCAATTGACAGATATGTGGCTATATGTCACCCTTTACGATACAGCTCCATCATGACTACAAAGGCCGTGATCGGCCTGTCAGCAACTGCATGGGGGGTGTCATTAGTGCTTGTGTCTGTTCTGATCGGTCTTACAGTGAGGTTGTCCCGTTGTAGATCAGTTGTACAAAATGCTTATTGTGACAATGCATCACTGTTCAAACTTTCTTGTGAGGATGTGTCCACCAACAATATCTATGGACTCTTTTTCACTGTGCTGCTGTTTAGTTGCTCAATTGGTGGCATTGCTGTCACCTACTTCAGAATAGCTCTCATCTGCTGGATCAAGAAAAACAAAGAATTGAATAACAGAGCTCTGCAAACATGTGCGAGCCACCTTGTTCTGTATCTAATCATGCTCTGGTCAGGATTTTTAACCATCATACTGCATCGTTTCCCAAATTACCCAGATTTAAGGAAGATTGCATATATTTTATTTCATGTTGTCCCTGCTAATTTAAATCCAATTATTTATGGAATGCAAACAAGATCATTACGCGATAAAATTATCCAAATATTACAAAGAAATGTGTCTCCAACCTAATGCCTTCTATCTTCTGCATAAAACATACTGTATAGAGAAATATAAACACAGCATGGCAGACCTGTTCTAAAGCCTGTCTGTATATACTAAGATGTTTGTTTTACTTGTAATAAGTCACCTTTTTTTCAGTGAGTGGGATTGTGTTTCAGTACTCTTAAAACAAAGACAAAGTAACATTAACAAAGTCATCAAATTTCTGAAATTACAGTTACTGCATTTTCCTTTGATGAATGAATGAGTGGTGTGTATTAACATTTTTCAACTTGCTGCTTTTCCGCTGCTCTGAGTCATTATGTCCCTCTATACAGGACTAATAACACTGCAGTCACAAGACTTTTATTAGAAAAATATCTGTGCAATGTCAAATGTTAATGAATCACAATGAGTCCTAATAACAGTTCAATATATTTTAGATCACTGTATCACTTCTGATTCTGATGACAGGATTGGTCAGATACACGTTAGATTGTAAACTCAGCTCATTTTAGTGACTCTAGTTGTTATAATCTCCCTTATATTGTGGCCTTTCTGCATACACTGTACAATTATAACAACAGTAGATACGTATGAACTGATATGTACCATTGTATTCACAAAAAAACTACTGCCCTCATCTTTCCGCATTGCTTGCTGAAATTAGGCTGTGTTTCCTCGTAGTAGGCTACAGATCTTGTGATGAAAGGTCAGCCAGAGGTCTCATAAGATCCAGTAGTCTGATTATTGAATCCCCCACATCAAATTTGTCTGAATGACATTTCTGGTCCTCTCTGAATGTGGAAGTGCACATTTTTTCAAATAGTTTTCAATTCAAAGGTAACACACTGTTCTGCTGATGAAGCAATTCAGTCTGTTTTCTTCAGATTAAAGAGTTATGGCCCATTTTGCACAATAAAGACCAGGGATAATGCACATCAAGAGAGAAGCAAATGGCTGTGATCCAGGGGATTAAACAGATAATCCATGTGGGTTACACTGAGGGTTGTTCTGATTTCACAGAACCCTCTCTGGTTGTGTATTGACTTTTTCATTGAGTTGTTGATGCAACTGATGTAATACAATGTACAATTTTGTATATAAAACTATTATGGGTGGGGTTTTTTGTTTTTGTTTTTTTACAAACTTGCATGCAAATGTATATCATAAAGAATTCATGTCGAATACTTGTCATTAATGAAGAATCTGAAGAATTTGATTGATTAATTGAGCAGGACCAGAACAATCTGTCCCATTTCAGCTGTGAAAGTTTAATAAAATAAATAAATAAACAATTCATTGATATTTTTAACATGTACAAATACTATCTCTCCTGGGAATCTTATTCAAATTTTCTTAGAGGAGATAGATGCGATAACAATATGAGTGCATATATGGCAACACCAGTTATAATACAGGGACATACTGTATTCTCTATGTCCTAAATTACATTTGTGTATGGACAGTACTCCATCATTGTTCCTGAGAGACATCATTTTCACATTTTGGGGTAACTTTCTGTCTGGAATGTTATTTGTTTCATCACCAGCCTTATGAACTACAACAGTAAAATTATTTATCGTTACATACAAACAATGTTACATAATTTACTCATCTAATTAAAAAAAAAAGACTGTCAAGCATCAGTGAATTTCAACACCTCTTATTGCTTTTGTGAATCCTTTGACCTATAATTTCTGATACAAATAAATACATGTTGTAAAGAAACAAATCAAAGCATAATTAAAAAAAAAAAAAAATGAAAGCACAAAACTGTGGAAATACAACAGGAAATTGTGTTGATTTGACAACAGACTTGCTATTTCATGGCTGGGCTTGATAACTTTCACACAACATTCAAACAAAAGTTAGGTAAAGCAAGTTGTCAACAACCCATAAACACTTATCAAAAAATGAATTCTACTTAGGAATGCAGGAGGTGGTGACTTAGTCCTTAATGTTAATGTTATATGTGAATTATTGGATAAGTCATTAATCGTTTACTACCCTGTAATGATCTTTGTCACGCTCAAGTTAACACTGTCATTAAATTCTTTTCAGATTTCCTTCAGTTAGATAGCCTTCCCCATGATGAGCAGGCTCATTAAAAACACCATTATGAAAAATATCCACATGAAGAAACGGTCTAAAACTTTGGCTACCTTCTTCCACTCCCCAGTCCTTTTCTGTGTGGCCCTCTGATCCCTGTAACAGTTGGCTATATACTCAATATTACGCAGCAGCTGCCTATCATTGCTTTGGGTGCAGCAGGAGATCTCTCGTTCCTTTCTCTCTCCCTCACTCACACCTCCCTTCCTGCATCTCCTTTGACCCCCTGAATCCCCACAGTCCATGCTCATGAAAATGTCATTTTTCCAAGTGGTGTAGTGGTTGGTAGGATTCTTCCCAATTGAGCCCAAAGGACTCATCATCTGATCCATGTCTTCCCTCTCCTCTGTTACTGTCTCCTGTCCTCTCTCCATTTTGAAGACACAGTCCTCTCTACATGGCCCTGCCTGACCATTCATGGTGCAGTTGGTGTTCTTTACAGGCGGGGGCTCCTGTTTCTCCGGCTGTGGCGACATGCAGTTTTCCCCAACTTCGTAAACAAAGCACACTCTGGCCATGTACTGCAGAATTACTTTCTTGGCCCACTTGGGAACAGGCTTGGCATCTGGACCACAGTGGTGTATGTTCATTATGAAGATGGTTAGGGCAGTGGAGGCTGTGATCATGGTCATTGTTGCGATGTAATACTTTCCTGTGGGAGAAAATAAGAAAAAAATAAACATGTTGTTACTTACATGTAACAACATGTGTTGGGTTTTGACACTCATGTATTGCCCTTACCAATAAGAGGTACATTCTCAGAGGGTGGCATGATCTCTGCAACCAACAGCTGAAAGACAGTGAGGGCCAGCATCACAGTGACTCCCAATGACACCTTCTCTCCAGAGTCAGCGGGCAAGTAGAAGCCCAGTGGAGCCAGAAAAGAGATCATCACACATGGTATAAGCAAGTTAAAAACATAAAAGGATGCTCGTCTCTTCAGCTTCAGCGTGTAGGTCACATCCGGGTAAGGGTCAGCACAGCAGCCATACTGAATCACATTCCTCTTAGCTGGCATACCCAGCACTTCCCACTCAACATTGTCCACCAGATCAGCCAGGTCTGCACTGTCCATGGCGTTTAGGATATCCAGCTGGTTACCATTATAGGTCCAGGACCCATAGGTGAACCTGCATTGTTGAGCATCGAAGGGGAAGAAAGACACGTCCACTTTGCAAGAACTCTTGGTGATAGCTGGGGAATCCCACATGATCTGGCCATCGTCTCGGATCACCACATTGGTGTCCATAGGGCCAGTAAAATGATCATCTGCACTGGAAGACAAAGAAAACTTGTCTGGAACCTGAAATTAGAGCAGCTGTGTTCACAGTCATACCAAAAGCTAATTGATAAGTTGAACTACCTGGAAGCAGGTGGAGAATGTTTAGAGAGAGACAACTGATCAGGATACCAAGGCACAAGTACAACTGAGAGAAGAGTCAACACATTTTGAAGAGTTGTACTCATTCATCAGTGTTTTGTCTGCATTTTATATCTTTTCAGTAATGCAAAATGTTTGTGTTTTCATGTATTAGCATGTGGCTATCCTATGTTACCTGTTGGTGGGTCATCATAATCAATGTGATATCATCAGAGGCATCACTCAGACTTAAAAGCATGTTCCTTGACCCTGTTCTTCCCTGTTCCTCCTTTTTTGTCAGAAATGTGGTACCTCTGATTTTAAGTTTAAATTTAAGTTATTATTGTTTTCAATGTCCTTTGGATGACTGCAGTAGTTACATTACTGGTGTATAAAGAGCAGACAGAGGCCTGGACACTCCCATGAATAATAGCTTCAAGGACTGTTCAGCTTGTGCCTCATATACTGACCAAAAAGAGCCAAAGTAAGTTAATAACTGAATGATTAACCCAATACCATTCCGACCTACTTGTTATATAGGACTATATCAGGTCTCCATACATAACTACTAGGTATACGGATGGTATCGAGTCCATCGTAATCATCTTTATTCCATCTGAGGTGTGCATCAACCCACACTTGCCGTATCCATAAATATGCAGTCAAAATTTGGTTTCGCTCATCCTGTAAAACATTGAAATTTATACAAAATAAATATCAAATACATAAGTTAAGTAATATGATGACACATTAAAATAGCACTTTTTTCTTTTCTTTTTTTTATGTTGTTTAGTCCATAGAATTTCAAAAATTTCACAATCTCCTCAGACCCCAAGGTAACAATATACCTGTGGACCTCCGTTACATTTTGAAAATTGCAGATTATGTGTTCTGGCTAATCAATTAATTGACCATTGTTTCTAGTCAATTCTTTAGACATAAGAACTTGTGTACACTGGTTTTTTACCATGTCGATAATTTGTGACAGTGTAACCTGCAGGGTCACATTCAGGATGGTGTTCGTGTCCTCCACAGGCCTCAGTGCACTAGTATAGTTGGTGAATAAATCTTTCAGCAGCTTCTGAGCATATTTCCCATGAGCACACCAGCAGGCTAAGACAGGGAAAAAAACAGTTTACAGCCAATGACAAAATTAAGTATTTTAGGACATTCTGATGGGATTTTTTGTGAGTAAGTTTTCTGGTCAGAGTCATTCAGTGCTGAGAACGCTGAGGTGGGAAGAAACAGAGTACATGAGGGGTAATGTGGCTGCATGACAGATGGTGGAAGGGGGCAAAGGGGATGTTAGGTTTGATTGCCCTTCTCTAAAGCTCCAGAAAGAGATCAGGCAAATCTGACATTATGTAGGCCTACCAGCAACAACTTTCTCTGTTCAGCCTGTGTAGCCTACTGGAGTGTAGTGTGTGTTGATTGAACACTTAATCCTCAGGATACACAGCATGTGAAAATCAAAATGAGCCCAAAATTCATATTTAACATTTACATCATGGAAAAAGAAAGTTAAAAATGTTCCTTCTTTTTTTTCGTTCTTCTTCTTCTTTTTTTTTTTTAACAAAAGGACATTTAAAAAAAATAGTTTACAAACATAATAATTCTATTCAGAGCATTTATTCACTCATACTTTTAAATTAAGGAGAATCATGACAGCAGATTGATACTTTTAAAAATAGCAACATTATATTGCATATCTTCTAACTGGGGCTTGTTTCTAATGTCAGCATTGGATTTGGGTGAGCCAGATGTTAACCCTGAGCTGGATACAAAGAAGGTCTATGGGATTATGATGATGGCAAAATCCCTGAACAACTGGCTGCAAGTTTGCAGATTGTGAGTATCATCTTTTATGGAAGAGCAAGAAAAATCTAAGGAGAAATGATGATTAAATGTAAAAACGGTGGGCTATAAAATGAGATGAGAATTAGGCATAGAATTCTGCAAATTGTATCTTTCATCGTCAATTTCAAGTAGCCTAACTAGATGCAAGAAGAAATATCCAGTATGAGTCCGTATTTTAACCTCGAGTAAAATAGATGGAAACTTACGTGGGAAAATACTGACACACAGAAGTAACCGGATAAAAGTTTGGATTCTCCGACGTTTCATTTTTGTAGAAACAATTTATCTCGATCCAAAGATCATGTGAGCTACCAAACACGTTTACAAATGAAAAAACAAAAATTGAAATCAGAAAAAGACGAAAAGGAGGGAAAATAAAAAAAAAGAGTAAGAACTGTGGTGAATTCAGCAGTGATCAGTCATGCGTTTGAGATCCAGCCTCATCCAGCACAAATGCTCAGACGAGTGTGGGAAAGAGAAAGGAGAGGCGGGGCAGAGGATTGACAGCAGGAACAAGACCTAATACATCTAGCTACATGTTAACCCCGCACACACACACTGAATTCGTGAACAGCTGTTACACACACGACATGTTTTTGGAAGGAAATAAATGATAGGAAATAGATGTTTCACTGCTCCAGTTCAGCACCACGGAGAGCTCTCGGCTCCGTCCTCTGACAGCAGCCAGGCTGGAAACTCAGCTGTTTGCTCTGTTATTCGTTCCGTTAAGAAACGTCCTTTATTTCGCATCTGAGCATCATTTTGACGTAGGTACAAACGTGGCAGCCTCATCATTGCCATCCTGCTCTTACTTTCGCTTCCGGGTGCTGCTGTTCCACACTTAGCTAGGAGATTTCCTTCTTGCTGTCTGTCGCTCAACGCGGACGCTGCGAACATCTGCTGGGGCAATCTGACCGTAATCTAACGGATGCCAACATGTCGCAGCAAGAATTTCCATTAGGTGGGTGATGATCCCCAGTTTACAAGAGCTCTGCTCATGATTCAGCTGCGTGCTGGAGCCTGATAGGCTAATGAATGTAAATCGTAACGGCATTACGATATTGACGAGCCAGCTGCGTGTCTAAACAGATTTCAGGTAGGTTGAGTTCAGTTCGTTCTTCAGACATAATGTGTTCAGTAAATGCATGTCCTCAATAAATGCATGGTCAATAAACTGTCTAACATGACATGTTCACTAGCCTACATTCTAAATTTATGAATAGGCTATTGATTCCTGATTTCCATAAAACCAAATGTGTTTTGCCCTATATGGTTTAGGGCTTAGGCTACTGTAAAGGCTCTGTGTTTAAAAATAACACCTGCTTACCATTTTAGACCAAGATGCTACAAGGATCCAATATTTTGGGGCATGAGAGGCCCCTGGTCATCAGGATATCATTTGCATCGTGTGTTCTGACAACTGTATGCCTACCACTTCTTGGACTGATAGCCTGTGTCTTCATATCCTCTGTTTTTCATTTTGAGGACTCCACTGGTACACACTGCCAGGTAGGCTAACGTTGATCTTTTGCAAATGTAACCAACTATTTTCTCACCACATGTAGGCCCAGTGCCCTGTTGTAGTTTAATCAAAGAAATGTTAGATTTGATTTTAATCCTAAACAAATATTTTGGTACAAAACCCAATCATTTCTGTGTCTCTAGGTTCCCAACTACCTGCCATCCATCAGTGCCTCAATAAGCCTTAGTCCTGAGTGCCACATATGGCGGTTCTGCATCGGACTGCACTCAGCACCAAGGTTCTTGGTGGCATTCACCTACTTCAAATTTTATAAAACACGATTTGCCTCGAAGTTCCCTGAAAGTTCACTCAGCTGCTTGAACCTGGCCTTTTCTATTTCTGAAAACCTTGGCCTGCTACTCCTTACTTATGTATCATCCAGTGAGACATACTGTGAGTAATCCATATTTTGAGATAATTTAAAACACAGTGCCTTTTATAAAATTATTTTATAAAATAAGTTACACCATTTATGCGTCTATATTTTTTATCCTTAGTTGTACATAAGGAAGGCTTTGTCCTGTTCATCATCAGCTCTCTCATCTACATGCTGATAACCTGCCGTTTGTGGAAGGCCATTAAAAAGTATTCACTGAGCCCTGAGGTGAGATAATCCCACACTATAAATTAAAATTTCTTGCATCATTTGCAGTTTTCTATCTTGGTAATTGTTGTTTATTATATATTTATTTATTTATTTTTTACTCCTGTACAGGATGCCAAGTCTCATCACTGGAAAGTGCGATTTTTACTTCTTAACATATCCTTCCTTGCTTTTGCCGGATTCTTTTATTGGAAACACAACGTGTACTGTGAATCAGGGAGTAAGTATTGAATCAGTTTGGGAAGGTTGTTGGAATAGTAGGCTACATTTTGAAGAATGTTTGCAGTAATGGCATCTATAGCTGAAATACTGACCAAAACATAGATATCTATTCTAAAACACTGTTTGTCCTTTTCACAGGTTATACATTGTTTGCCTTGTTTGAGTATCTTGTTGTCTTCTCCAACATGGCCTTCCATCTTACAGCTGTATGGGACTTCAAAAGCCGGGAGGTCATGGTCATCTCATCCTCTGAAGATAAAACTTTCTGACTAGAAACCTCAGGATCAAGTGCTAAATATACAACCTCTCAACCACCCGATGATAACAGCCTTGATCCTGCTCAAGAGGAAGAGTGGGATGAAGGCCTTTTCCATATATTTCCATGATGATGGCTCTCAAATCTTTAGGAGGTGTTGATGTCAGACAAGTAGCTACAAACAAGAGATAAGCACACATGCCTCTGGGTGTTATTCATTGATGTTTTCACCTAGCCTACATACAGTATGACATGTAATGTGCAATTTTAACTTTTGTATAATGTGCATTGTGGTTATACTAATGTTTGCCAAAGTAAAGTTATAGTTCTTTCAAATATACTTGGCTTTAATTTTGAAAAACTAACAAGAAAAGGCTAAAATGTGTTAAGTAAAGAGTGAAATAGTAAAATCAGGGTGTTCCTCAAACATTCCCAGTCTTGAGTGTCCACACACAGAAACTGTGGTTTTTGATACTGTACACAACATTCACATTTACTCAGAAAACCCATCACGTATAACTGTGGTGTAATATTCTGAATGCATTATTGGGACAACTATTAAGTCCATGCTTTGTCATTAGCTGCTTAGATTACATTTTTTATCCCTCTTTCAGCAATATCAAAGCATTATTGAAAATTAAAATGTGGGCTCTTTATATGGCTTTAAGGCTGTGTTTTTAATCTAAAGCAAGTATTTTGATCACATGCTGCTTATGCCAAGGCCACTGAATGAAAACCCACACATTCAGAGATGCTAAAAATTGGTATGAATTCCCTGTTTCGTAGAGGATGTTATAAAATCCAATCCAATAAATTCAAACATGATTACATGCCCAAACACACCCACACATACAGTATAGATTGGCGTGACAAATGCTTGTACACTATAAAACAGTTATTACAGTGTTTTTGTTGCTGTGTAAAGGAGGAGAGTATGGTACTCGCACAAACACAAATCACTGTATTGTGTCATGCATAGTTTCAAAAGCACTCATGATACATGGTTATGTTGTTTTACATAGCACTATGCAGGATCCCATCCTTATCCAAGAATAATAATAATGAAAATATGAAATAATGGATATAAGTGTCATAGAATCACAGTACTCTGAGGCTCCCTCTTCAAATCCAATTTTGATGATGCAATTTCTGGCTACGCACTAGCAGTAAATCTCATTGGGAAGCAAGACAAATCTTACTTATCTCTACAACAGAAGAATTTTATATAGAAAAAAAAAACAATACAGAAAATTGTATTCCGAAATCCAGGAAGTACAGACAAATTCTGTTTTTTGTTGTTGGGTTTTTTTGTTATTAAACCTTTGTTTAATGAGCTAAAGGGCGACCTGGCCAAGAGGTCAGCAACACAGCACGTTACGATAAATTATTCCAGTACAAAGGGCATAAAGGAAGAAGGGTGAATGTGTGACACAGATGCTTAACGCAGTTGTATTGATAAGGAAGATCATCATTTATTTTGGATTAATTCATATAAAACTTTCCACTTGGTCTGAAAACATCAGGACAGTGCTGCTGTACATAAGGACAAGTCTGACAGACAATGATATTGTGGCAGTCATGCACCTAATCAGTTGTAGATCCAAAATGAACTTCCCACATCCTTCCAGTGTCGTCTGTAGGTTATACACCAAAGAATTGCATAACTTATTGTTAAAAATGTTTAACTTTGTATGAAATGAATACAGTGTACACTGTAGCCTAAACGCATATTACACTGACAGGCAAGGGCGTAACTTTGGGTTAAACATTGGGAGGGTCATGGTTTCTGCCCATAAAAGGATTTTTTTCAAGCAAAAAAAAGTCAGCATGTATCTTTCGAGCTTGTATCTCTCGTGTGGGTGAAGAGTGCAAAATCATTAACCCTAACCATAGTAACAGGAGTAAAAGGTGTTCTTACCACCACATTGATTCTGTGGCACCCTCCCCTGGCTTTAGCCTACCTCTAGCCAGCCACTAAACTAGAAACAGCTACACATTTTGGCCTACCTATGTGTTATGGCAATAATAGGCGATTTTGCCAAAATGTTGAACTATCCCTTTAAATGTCACTTATAGTCGCAATGGTGTGATTGTTTCAACTGCCCACTAGGTGGCACGCTTCAGCAAGTCGTTTCAACGAGATACCCGGTTTACCCTCCACACGGTAGGGGGCGACACTGGCTGTCGGCCCCCGGCGGCTCCGTGCTGCAGAAGAAGACGAGGCCCGGAGTCAGTCCACATTCTGCGGCTTTTTCGGTTCAGTCCCTCGGTCGCGCTGAGAGAGACCGACACAATTTTTTCAAGAGGAGGTGGAGTTCGCTGTGCTTCAACTCCGGGGAACCAGGCATCTGCTGCAATGTTGACACAGAGCTGAAACTACACATCTGGTGCCCCCGACAGGTTAACTTTATTTCCTTTTTATTCAGTGGTATAATGACAATAACGTTACCATTTATCCTAGCTAAAACTACAGTCGCTTTTATTAACGTACCTTGTCTGACTTGCGGTTAGCTAAAACGTCAGCGTCGGCTAACATGCGTCTATAGAAAATACAACTCGACGCCGACAGAAAGTGCCCGCAATATCACGAAGGACTTCGTATGAATGCTTTCTTAGAAGGGGCTCTTTAATGTAACCCTGTCCTTTTGTTTTGATAATTTTACTCATTCTCCCAGTTAGCCGAGATGGTTAGCTTAGCTAGCCGTGATTGTCAGACACCCAGCCACAAGCAGACGCAGATAAACAGGGCTGATGTTACTTTCGATAATCTTGTTATGTTTCTCCCTGACGTGACATATGTCTGCTGCCAAGAACCCCAGAGCACAACTCGGCTTAGTCTGTAAATTAAGGTTTAAATGAACTCCTGAGTTTAAAACCAGGCATTAGGAAGCTAACTCCTGTGGACATTGATTCATTCAGGAAGAAGAGAAGTGATAGCATGTGTCTGCAGCTGCTGCAGGGCATCTTTATGTAACTAACCGTGCTTTCTTGATGTGATCTCTTCACTAAGATGGTGAATATTTAGTGACACACAGCAACTGCGTTATTATTATTATTATTATTTTTTAAAGATGTTTAATAGATCAACCATTACAGAAACGCTGTGGTTTCGCTGTGGCAAAAATTATAAAACATTTTCTCTCCTCTTTCCAGCATACACCAGTCATGGAGTTCAATAAATTTGTGCCCTTGTGGATATTTTGCTTATGCCTCGTTGGAGAAAGTTGGACCGACAAAACGAGTCCACCCACACCGGACGGTCAGGTTGCTGAAAACGGGGTGTCAGGTGAGTAAACCTGTCATAGCTGCTTTTTTTTGTTGCTGTTACTTTTTAAAAGTGTATTTTTGTTCATCTGTCAAAGTGACGAGCTGTAGAGAAGAGTATTACAGTTGGTGCCACATCTTTGTGATTGTGCATGCACTAAATAGAGCCATGCTGAGAATAGGCCGGCTGGCATTCAACATTAAGCCCTCCAACTAAGATCAAGCCACCTACTTCAACAGGCATACTTGATCTAATGGTTAGTGAAGCACATGTGGAGGGGTTTAAGTTAACTCTGAATGAGTGATCAAAAAACTGTTAGACTATTTCCAATAAATCAAGTAGGATCAGTACGTTGTATATTTGGCTGTACAACATGTAAAATAAATTGTTATTCTTAATTACACCATTTCTGTGTTAAGCTGAAAAAAAGGGCCTTAATCATTGCATTAAGAATGCGCACTACTCTATCGGATGAAATAATGATCTAACATAGACACTAATCTTTTGTCTTTGCACTTATAATGTGTGTCACCAAAATTTGTATGAGGGTTATGTTACCATTGTGAGGGCAGTGGAGTTCTGTGGTAATAGCTCACCCGCACCACTGCTGAACTAAACACAGGCAAGCTTTTTTTAAAACTAAGTTTTAGTTTTCAAGGCACTAAAGCGTTGAACAGGATAATAATATACAATACATACATATACAAATATTATCATTGTGCTTTATCATGGTGATAATATTTTGCATCAATCCATGAAGTTATTTCACTGATTATGACTTGCCATGACTAAGATTAATATTTAGTTATTTTTAACGTCACGTCATTCGCTATAGTGTTAGCAACAACACCCAGTGCTGCAAACTTGCTTGATCGTGATCTATTGCTGGTACCGCTGTGTACTTAAACAGGAACTGCTGAGACATTGTCCAATTTTCTCACACACATTTTGCACTTGAAGCAATTTTCCCTAAAGCATGTTGCAATAGTCCAAAGGGGGCACGGTTTGTTGAAGAACTTACTTGTAACAGTTATTTTTTTAAAAGCTTTACTGGTATTTTGAATGGAAACAGGACATAGTAGCCACTGCAACTGGCAAAGTTGAGAGGAGTGTGTTCCTCATCTACACACAGGCGCACAGAATGAGTTGCGTAACTTTCGCCCTTAAATAAGGCAGGCTGACTGGTATGTAAATACCTTATCTTGTGTCTCCGGAGGTTTGCAAGCCAAATGAGAAAGGGCCAGGTTGAGAGTATGAGAGTGTTGCAGGTGGTAGTTTCTTACTAGGGTAACTGTCATTCTTTGTTTAACGTGGTGAATGTGAATGAGTGTGAGTGTGTGTGTGTGTGTGAGCGCCTGATTACCTTTTTGGTATGTGGCTGTGCAGGTTCTCTGCCACTGAAATGCTGAGTGAGTAGTGTGGCTCAAAAATTAACTTTACACAATGCGGAAGTTCAGGTTGTGCATCCTTCCATCCTAGTTCTGGTTTAGGCTGAAGTGCTGAGTGAGTAGTGTCTGTTCAGTCATTTTGAGTAGAGAAATACAGAGCTACAACACCATTCACAGCACTAAAACACAGTCATTATTGCAGAGATTCATCTGAGGTTTGTTTTATCTTCTGCTTCATTTTACTGACTGCTAGGTTAACCTATGATAACATGTTGGTCGGGGAATAGAAAAAAAAATAGGTTTGATATGACGAGTTGATCTGTGGGAGGGGAATCATTTTGTAAATGCCAGCACAATACAAACCACCCGCTGGAAACTGATAAATACTACTGTGTGGGTGATTTGTAATTAATGGTGATGCTGCATCAGAAGAGCTATATGAACCTGTGCTGGACCATTATTGTTGTGAGGATAATGCAGGCATGTGAAAAGCAAGGTCTGCTGTGTTTAACCACGACATAATCGACTAGCGAAGCAGAATAAGGTAGCATTTTATCCAACCTTGTTGTTGTGATCAGCAACAGTCCGTCCAATATTTTATGTTGCGGCTAACAGTCAGTTAAAACCAAGCTCGCATCCGGTTAGAAAGTGCAAACCATCCTCTCATGTTGCAGAGCAAAGCCAGCCTCCCACTTAACCGTCGTCTTCACCTTCTCCTTTTGTGGGTATAATGCAATGAAATGCACAATAAAGCATGCTGTGTTTGACATGCCTCTTAAATAACTTTATTCAGCGGGGGGAAAGGTTGCAATAGCATCCTGACTAAGATAATAGCACCACACTGAACAGCAACTTTTAATGTGTCAAATAGTAGATGTGCAGAGGGATTAGTAAATTCATTTCAGTCACACTGCTTTCTTTGATCCTTACATTAGCTGTTAACAATTAGGTGGCCTACCATGCCCTTTAACACAGCTCCTGCCAGTTTGTGCAATACATGTCAAAGAAAGTTTCCTCTCAGTGGGAGTGGTGACATTATCTCTGATCTATGGCAGAGGATTTGTTATCCGTCAGGAAGTAGAGAGAACAAACAGAGCAGACAGGGAGCACTAGAAAAATTACAGGCTGCTTAATTACCTCATTATTTATCATAGAAACATTCATTTCTGTTTATCTACAGTGAGTTCACTGTTGCACATTGGTATTTTTTCATGATACTGAGGCTGAACTAGAATACAGAACATGGTAAAACATTAACAATATTGATACTAATGATGAGGTTTTCGAACATAAAACAAGACTGTGAAATTTAGATTGATGATAGATTGAAACATTTAATTCACCTTGGACCCCGGCCTGTTTTTGTCTACATAGTAAGTCGGCAGTCATGGTATCTGGCTTCTTGGTACCATCCCCACATTGAGTGAAAGGCCTCATATAAACAAGGCTTTGTTTGCAGCCATGGGATTTTTCAGTTCAGTTATCTCTGCAAGAGAGAGAGGCAGAGGGAGGGCAATCCAGCGGGAAACTTTGCATCCTGACTTTTCTTCCAAATACTTATTGTGGCATTGAGGTGACATGAGTGCTTAAACTTTTTTTAAAAGTTGTTGTGAACATAGATTAATTGTAAAATCAACTTGAAGGTGTAGTAGTACTTGACATTGTATTTGAAGCTGGTGTTGTTGAACATTTGGCTATAACGGAGCATTATCTGATTAAACCATTTCCCAAATTGGAAGGCAAACGTAGAAACGTTTATCACACATGAATTAATGTGAATAATGTGTGAATAATTCTGATAACTCTGTTTTGACCCATGAGTTTCAAAGTCTTAACACCTTCTTGTTATGGCTGTTTCTCCACCAGATTTTTGTCGCATCGATGAGCCGCTGTGCAAGGATGAGATTGCCCTTCTCAGCTACGAGGCTATCCGTAGTATCCACAAGCAGATGGACGATGACGCAAACGGCAATGTAGACGTGGTAGAGACAGACGGCGTAAGTATCAGTCCAAAAGAAATCCAACAGATCACAAGAACTGATGCTCTGTTGAAAGGGATATTTTGATTTATACATTTTAAGAGGTGGTTTTCACTCAGTCTGAAGAGGCTTTCAAGTGTCATTATTCTAATCTGCTGTCATCTGACTTGTCATAGGATTTTCTGCCTAAATGGTCAGTTATTCTTAGCCCTGCAGCGTCCTTAAAATGCTCTAACTAACTGGAGGACAGCCGAGTCTCTACTCACTTTGTGCAGACTATGGGTGGTGTGTTTTTTTAAACTCATGAAAAATTGTGTTTGCTTCTTTGCTGGTTTTTGTCCGTTGTTCATCATAATGTTCACGATAGTTTCAGCGTGGTGTGTTGCTTCTCAGACATCCCTGGTGCTTAAAAGACACTGCCTTTAGTTCACTTAGTTTACATCCTGAGCTCTAGTCCAAACTGCAGGTTGCGGCCTTGAGGAGGCCTTCTATGGAGCCTCAGCTGAATTTGGTCAGGCCTGTGTCATGCAGTTCACACCAGACCAAAACAAGCAACATCACCACTGCAGCCGTCTCTGCTTTTAGAAGAGGCACTTGGCATGCAAATACCCAAAAGGCAAGGAATCAAGTGCTGTGCAGTGCGCGCTCATATCTGTAGAGGCTTTGAGCCACTTTGAGAGAGAGCTCACAACAATGAAGAGCACTTCAAGACAGTAGCCCTGCTTCCTGTTATCATACAGTGATTAAATAAAAATGATGGTTGATTTCTTTATGAGCGAGATCAAAGACTCGGTCTGGCTTTTAAGGACAGTCTTTGAGCCTTGACAACATTATACAGGTCCTGCTAAAACTCTCTAGTGAATGTATATTTCAGGAGTGTGATGTTTCACCTGCAGTATAGACCATCTCTCTACCCTGTAGTGAAACCCTCCCACGCAAATCTATCAAGAAAGAAAGGTGTCATGACTTATTACTGTCTTCCACCCATGTTGCATGAGATGGCTTTTGTGGGAGTGCAAGATATTGTGTAGGGGTTGGTTTAAAAAAAAAAAAACACAGTTCCTGAGTTAGCCTACGACATAGTGGGCAACGAGTGGCGTGGCTCCTTTGGCAACAGTTGACTACTACCACTTCAATGGGGGCGAGAATGGAATCCGGAGGGCCGTAAATTTTGTTGCGCTCTGCCAGTTACTATGCGTCATGGTGTCTTTTGTGCAATATGCAACCTTCTTATTTTCAAAAGGAGATATCAGATGTCATCCAGAAACCAGTCCTATGGATCACGTAACCCCCCCCCCATTTGAGACTTTTTCAGCTCTGTTGGTTTTGACAGTGTCACAGTGTGGCTTTCAGTTAATGGTGACCAGCACATGTGTTGTAATGTAGAATAACTATTAACACAAAGTTCGGTGCTCTTCCAGATCATTAACTAGGGAGTGGAAAATGCTCAGTAATTTCCAGGTCATGGATAGTTTATGTATTTATAGAATTTTATCTTTCTTCCGTAGCAGGTGAAGCAAATACATGCACAACCACAAGAATTGTGTTTTTTTTCCTTTCATTTATGGAGGTCATAAAGCCCACAGTGATGAAACAGGTCACAGCAGTTCACACTAAATTCAAACTCCACAACAGCAATTTTCCAGCACCGTATGAAACTCTGGTCTTTGTCCTCCACCTCTTCATGCTTTTTATGAAGGTAGTCAGGCTGTAAGCATTTGCTGTCAAGATGATGTTTGATTCCTGAATTGGAAGAAAGAAATATAAAACATTTCAGCTATACTTATGAACTCTGCATTGCAACATTGTTTAGACCAAGTCACCGAAGCAGAAATGTAGTTTTCTAAGAAATTATCATTTCTAAGATTTGAAGCCCGTAACTGTTCTTGCTGCTTTTGTCCATGAACACTTACAAGAGTAGTTCTTTGTAACCACTACAAATGACCTTGTCATCCTGCAGTTCCTGAGAGAAGATCTAAACTACCATGACCCCAAGGCCAAACACAACACCTTCCATGGGGACGACCAGTTCATTAGCGTGGAGGACTTGTGGAAAGCATGGAAGGGCTCTGAAGGTACTGCTTTTCAGCCTTGTTTTTCTTTTTTTCCCGAAGGCTTCCAGTGACCACACAGACAAACAAGCCTTTCTTTCACAACCTCTGTATTTGAGTCTGAACCGTAGAGAATGAATCTTTTTTTTTACACACGATGTTATGAATTGACACACTCTGCTAATACTGGTTGAAAGAGGAAATTGGACTAATGATTGTTTTTAATTTTAATGAAACACTCCTGGAGCCCAGTGATTTCCAGCCCCGAAGAACTCCACCATGTATTTCCCTGTGACTGAACATGTTGGGCCAAATGTCATGTCAAGCAAAGTGCCGGCTACTTATCCGTATCAGCCAGAGGCAGAGCAGACACTGAATCTGTCAGCACAATATTTTGCATACAAACCCTCACCTCCTTCACCCTATCTGTTTGGCTGTGCTATCTTGTATGCCTTGAGAGCACTTTTCATGTGCTGCACTGTATCTAGCACTCAAGTTTTTTCACTCTTTCCTCTGGCTGCATTTCTTTCCTCTTTTTTCCCCCCCTCGTAGTACTGACTTACACTGCATTGCAGTTTCTTGACAAGGCTCTAGAGGGTTTGAGGCGAGAAACTGGGTTTTTTGTTCAAGAGAGCAGCACATTAACACAGGCAACCCACACTGTTGACTGTCTGCCAGTAGCCGGGGAGTGGATTTCCCTTCCCCAGTTGACACTGTGGGCTAGCCAATTTTTGTTAATCCACAGATACCTAATAGATCATTCAGAATACAGATGCAAATCATCATTTAATATGTCTGGTGTATCTGTTGATGTTCTTTTGGTTCTGTGCATTGAGTTGCTATGTATAGGCTAGTGCTGATTCTGTTTGAATTGATCCTGTACAGATGCACATTATATGTAGAGAGAAGATGTTAGAGGAACGGACAGTGTTTTGGCAAGATGACACACTCTGTGCTGCAGTCATCATTTAATATTTTGTTGCACATTTTTGTTAGGCAAGGCAATTTTATTTGTATAGCCCGTTTTTACAAACAGTTTGTCTCAAAGGGCTTACTGGCTTACTGCCTGACGTGTACGACACAGACATCACCAGTATGTTTCTTGATAATCCTCAGTCCCTGCTGGTTTCTTGGAATTATTATTGCCCTTTGTTGCTTCTTCAGAAAGTAAAACACATGATCATCTGGACCGAGGTCATCTGACCGACTGCTTGGCCCCAAGAAAAACTTCCTTTACAAATCTCTGGGGTTAACTTTTGTTCTCAATGATGATCACTGTCTAAAAAATAATATTTCCACATTTATTTTCAGTGATCCTTTTTTTAAGAGGAAAGTCAGCTCTTGGGGCTGTGTTTAACTCACAAGAGCAGCCGCCCCATGTGTTGAGACTACAGTCCTCGATGCAGGTGGCCCTGGTTCGAATCCTGCATTAAGTGGCCCTTTCCTGCATGCCTCCCCATTTCCTGTCTTTCTCTTGACTTTGCTTTCCATAAAAAATGTTTCATTCCAAAGCTTCACTGTGGGGCAAGAGCAAAACAATGAAAATCCTATTGCCAACTCTCACTGCACTGTATGCAGCATACTGGTGCTATGGAACCATATCACTGCTGAATTCTACAATGAGGAATGGGAATCGATGAGCAATGTGACTGTATGTTTTTTGTCTTCCGTTTTCCCCTCAGTGTACAATTGGACAGTCGATGAGGTGGTGGAGTGGCTCATCACCTATGTGGAGCTGCCGCAGTACGTGGATGCGTTTCGCAAGATGAACTTCAATGGAAGTGCCATGCCAAGGCAAGTGACATTGTAAATTGAGGGTTCCTTGTGGTGGTATTGATCATGATGCTCAGAAAACAGGCAAACAGGAACGGAGAAATGGAGACAGGCGTTTTAGTATGATTGATTTACATTTATTACTTTTTAGTTTGGCTTAAATTTGACAAAAGTCCTGTTTTTTCATTTGTCAAAGTAGTGCAATTTGTCCACTATTCAATACTATCAATGCATCTAATTGTGTTTGTGAGTCTGATTAGTTGGTTTTAGATGATTATTTAAAGTGGTTACATTACACATGGCTCAAAATTCAATTACACACTTTGCTTCCCAGTGCTTTCTTGTTCTTAGAAAAGGACTGTGTCTGTTTTCTCTCAGGCTTGCTGTGAAGAACACCACTCTGACGCTCTCTATCCTCAAGATTCTGGATCGCAGCCATGTGCAAAAGTTGCAGCTGAAATCTTTGGATACCGTACTGTTTGGAGCACCTCTGAGTGAGTGATGTTACTTTATTTTTCAGCTCAGATGAATACATTCATTCATAAATCAGTGACTCGTTCCAGATTAGGGTTGAGAAATTCATCTTAATTTCATCGTCATCGCGGTATAGACATGCACGGTAAGCACATTGCAAAAGGTTGCCTGAAATGTGTTGAGTACGTGTTATTTACAGGCGCCATGTCTTCACTCTCACTTCATTCTCATAACTGTAACCTGAGCTTCACCGCTAGACGTAACACCACCACAACAACAACAACGGAGGACTTCCATTGGATACAGCGCCTGATACGCGTCTGAGCAGCATCAATCAGCACATTTGTACTGGCACAACTTCTGGTGTTTAGTCGACTCATAGTGCGCTAGCTTTACACTCTTTTTCTCTGTCTTGGGTGTATTTTTGTGGCAGTGTTACAGCGCCACTACAGGCCTGGCATCTGTACTACAGCATATTGATTTGTATTCAGAAAGACACAGGAACTGTATGGTTAATATGCACTCCTGAATATTTGCTTATTTATCGCAGTCATGCCGTCATTGCAATAAGTGTGATCACAAATGAGACATTTTGCTGATATTGTGCAGGCCTATTCCAGATAGTTGAAGTCCCTGAACAGAAATTAGAAAGTGGGTGCAGTTTCATTACCTCTACTTTTACAGATCTAGAAACAGATGATAAGTTTTCAAATCCTTCAGTTAAATCAAAACCCATTGGGAGAATTTTGTTGTGCACACCCAGTGTAGGCATTTCAAATAAAAACCAGTGCTTACTCTGTAAATATATTGGTTCAAGGCTCGCTGAAGTTTCATTGCCTAACCGGTTCACATGTTTCAGAGTGACATAAAACATTTCCCAATGACTGACTCAACACCTCATCTTTACTCTCTTGAAATGATTGCAGTGAGTTGACTTTTCAGAGTGTATGGACAGCTTACCAGCATTACCAACATCCTGACCACTTTTGTCTGCTGCTCTCATTTCTCATCATGTCATGGTCCATGTGACAAGTTGTGGTCAGCCTTTGTTAGTTTATTTATTGCACTCACTCATTTACTCTCTGCCGTACACATTTATTGACTGTAGTCTGCCTTTCTATATGTAGTAAAGGCCTGTTAACACCTGTATCAGATTCACGGGTTGAGGAAGTGGGCCGAGGATGAGAACAGACTGCTTTGTATTCAAGACACACCCCTCTGCGTGCTCAGACAAATAAGCACACCACTCATCCTCTGCCTCTCCTTCTCTAGTATCACTGCTCCAGTTCTGTAGCCGGTTTGTCCGTATTTTGTGCTTGGTTCCTTTCTGTAATATCTCATGGATGGGGTGTGCCTCAGTTGCCTTCCCTCTTGGAAACATGTCATGCATTCTTTGTTGACTTTGGGAAGTCATGTTCCCAGAATGACTGCCAAAATTCAAATTAGTCATTTTTTCGTGCATAACATGTCAAAAGCTCAGTGATTGTGTAAAAGCACACACATTAGTGTTACCCAGCTTAGAAAGAGACAAACTTGGAGCTGGTATTTGAAAAAAATGTCCAGCTATAAACGGTGATTGGGAGGTGACAACCCATTGGCCACATCAGGCACATTAAAGCTTCCCATTTAGACTTCAGCATATTAATCAATTCACAACTTATGAGAAGGGAAAAGATCATGAGGACAAGAGCTTTGTTTTGTTTTTTTACATAAACAGTGTTTCCAATACATTGATTTGTTCCTAAAGGGTGTGCATAATATCACAGCTGACCATCCTGTATCCATTTTCTTGCACAGGTAACCCATAAACTCAGAAGTCCAAACAAAGTGTTAGGATCTATTAATTTGTTTTGAATATTTCCATGTTTCAGCCAGTGCAGTCTGTGGCAGCTTAAGTAAGAGAAGAGAAGACAAAGAGGGGATAGCTACCAAAAAAAGAAATGGGAGGTGGGGTGGGAGAGGAGGACCCGTTAGGACAGAAGTAACAGGCTTATTTTGATCAGGTATTAGAAAATTAAATATTTGACCGTTGAAATATTTGCAGTTCTGCACCTTACACACCAACCATCCATAACATTAAAATCAGTTTGCTGCTTTAAAATAATATATAATATAATAGATGAGACAACAAAATACACAGAATATTAGAGTAGAATATTAATATTAACTGTTTAGTTGTAGTATTATTATTAGATAGATTGATAGATGGATGGATGGATGGATAGATAACATGATATAATATAATGTAACAATAGTGTGCTTTACTTTGGAGAAATTTGGTGCTTTTCACTGTCATGTGAATGTCAGAAAACTTAATTTTGGGCTATTGGTCTCTCCCGGGGCTACGGTTAATTAATTCTATGAAACCTTATTTGCATTGTTTTGATGCTGGATCTTCATCTTTGGAATCATTTGTCCTGCTGTTACACAAATATGTTATGAAATAGATATGTGAGGTGTTCTTCTATGAAGTAACAAAAAAAAAAAATAGTAGCTGCAGCTCAACAAAATATTAATGGTGGGCAGAGACTTCCCAAGCTTTGAAGCTGAGTGTTTTTATTAACTGGAGAACAGCTAAGATGGATGAAAAGGGAAGTGAAAGGGAGCATATTTGAGAGAGGAGTGCTGATGAGAGCTTGTGTATGGAGCGTGTCTATGTAATTGTTGGTGTGAGAAGAGAAATTCTAATGAACCGTCATAGAAAGCAGGCGTTTGCATTGAAAAGAAGGTGCACAGAGGAACAGTGCGGAGGGGTCTGTGTCTGACATGTGTCAACATGGCTGTTTAGTTGGAGTCACACACCTGAAGGAAGACATAAGCGAACCCTGTCTGGCTTTGACAGCCTCTCAATGCCAGTGGGTCCCACTAATGGTCAGACTGACTGACTGTATACTGCAGCAGCATTTTAAGACACATCTCACAATAGGTTGTTCCCAACCTAATGAACAAACATAATTAACCTAAGCACATTTGGGTCAAGTTATTTCCAGGTTTGTTGTCCATCATGGTTTCCTGGGGGTTTTCCTGAAAAGCTGTAAATGAATGCTGTCTTGACCGTGTGTCACTGACAAATTTCATAGAAGACAGAACTGTTTTTGACAGATAGTGTTCAAAGAGAAAAAGAACAAGAGAACAGTTAATCATTAGAAAATAATGAAATTATTTTTAACCATATGTGCTCAGCCACAAAGCAGATCCCAGACAAATATAGCACACATGCATATGCAGTTATATATTGTGACCTCAATTGTTGTACATGGTGTGCAGTTCTTACTTACGCAATAGAATAAAGAAGAGACTGCAGTAGTGTTTTTTTGTCGTGTAGCTACTTTGACACAACAGCAGGCAAGATCCTCAACTCTGATGAACCTGTGTTAGCTCTAGGCTTTATAAGCAAGTCAATGTGAATATATACAGCCCTCCTGACAGACCATTTAGCACAAGCTGGGGACTTGGTGATGTGGCTTGTAATATACAGAGGGCTCATGAAAAGAGAGGTGTATGCTGGGGGATGAAATGTAGGTTAATGTGTCATGTATGATTTGACATGGCTCTTTGTCGACAGCAGCCAGTGGTACAGGATGATTATGGAGAACTAGGTGGCATAAGATCCTGCTGTAAAGAGACACTGGCCTAGACTGAATTTTTACTTTTCACGTCACTCCAGGAAGTAAAAGTCACATTTTTGTTATCTCTTTCCTGCACACCCCTTTGCAGGCTTCGCAAGAAAAAGTTTGCTTCATTGTTGTAGCTGGCTGAAATTCAGGCTTTGTGTCAGGTGCTGCATAGCATTGCCTGCCTAAGTCAATAGACTGAGTCTTGATTCTGTTTAATAACACGAAATACGAGGGGGCTTCTTACAAATGTGATACCTGCTTTCTAGTGGCTATGAATTTCAATGGCATGGCAACATGGCAATATACGCACACACCTAATTCCTTTTTTTTTTTTTTTTTTTTTTTGAGGAATTGCAGCAAGTATTTGTTTCGTAGTCTCTCATTTGTACCTGAAGGTTAAAGTTGCCATTGTTTGGTTTTCAGTTCATGCTCTGTCTAGCATTGGTTACCAGATTAAAATAGGCTGTGTTAAGCTAGCTTTATCGTGGTCTTTTGCTCTCAGCCCCTCTTACCGCAACCTGAACTTCTGCTACTGACTTTTCTATTTGTGTCACTACATAACATTTGCATGCTAGGCTATGTTCAAACACAAGTTCACACCACAGCCTGGTGAGACTTCCTCTTTGTTAGGTAGTTTTTCTCCTTGATATATTTCCTGGCTGAAATGCACTAGCTCCTCTGTAGATCATTTTGATGTTCATTACTTTCCTAAAATAAACCTTCTCTTCTTTATTTTTTTCTGTTTCTCACAGTGAATAGACATAACCACCTGAAGGACTTCATGCTGGTTGTGTCAATAGTCATAGGCATGGGTGGCTGCTGGTTTGCCTACATCCAGAATCGCTACTCGAAGGACCACATGAAGAAGATGATGAAAGACCTGGAGGGCCTGCAGAGAGCTGAGCAGAGTCTGCATGATCTCCAACAGAAGTGAGGGGTTTTCCTACCACCCACACAACAAGCCAATATACTGCACACACAATATTGTGCACACATACCATCAATGGTATTTCCACACAAAACACAGTATTAATTATGACAAGGCTTTTTCTGAGTCCACATTAGAACTTGTGAACATCAGACAAATACATTTGTACTTTCACTTTATTTTTCACTGCCTGTACTCCCTGACTTACTTACTGAGCTCTCTTTGACTAGCTAATGATTTATCAACCTAACGGCCATGCTTACATGCTGTACATGTGTTGAGTTACCACTCATAAATTCCTAGTGCAAATGACTTGTCAAGTAATTATCTGTAAACATTTACTGAATTCAAAACATGTGTTACTATCAACTGAGATAATCCTAACTGTAATAACAGCTTTTTGGTTTTTTGCTGAGAGAACATGACAGTCCAAACAACAACCTATTTGCTGTCATTCTTGGCCAGGTCTCCCTTGCAAAAGAGATCTTGGATCTGAATGGGACAAACCGGGATAAATAAAGGTTATAATAATAATAATAATGATAACCTCACCCACTAATTTTAAAGCATTCAGTGCTCTGTTTCTAGTGGTTAAGGTTTTATTTAAGAAAGTGTATTTCTTCTGGTATTAGCTGAAACAGGCACTGATTAAGGGGAGGCAGACTGCAGCAAATCTTCTCAGACTCAATTATTTCACTATACAAATACGGTGTGCTTGATTGTTAAGAATTTGCATATAGTTTTTCTTGGTGCCATGTACAGTACATAACCACATCATACTCCAGTCATTATTTTCACAGAATTTCTCACACAGCACCACATTGTGCTAAAATGGGAAGTTAGGAACTGTTGGCTAATAAGAGACTGGGAAATTGGACTTCAGACAAATTAGCCTAAATGACATGACTTAAATGAGTCACATTTAAATCATGTTTAACCATTGGATTAGACAAAAACCTTTGAGACACACACAGAAGAGCTTCTGGCTGGTGTTTAAGCCAGTGTGAAAACTGCACATAATTAATATTTCTGTACAACTGTCTCCTTTCTATCCCTCAAATGTCAATATTTGACTGTAAAACCAACTATAAAACCAGCTAACTCCCATGCAATCTATCCACATCTCCCAAACAGGATGCACTTAAATTGCATTTCCACACAGACTTGTGAATGGGGGCGGGGGGGAGACAGACAATCACAAAAGGACAAATGCATTAGGCGGAGGTAGATGATCTATTGCAGCATGTTTAATTTGTTGAGGTAAATGCATCTTTGCTTTGAGCAGTTATGATCAAAGCCATTGATATGGACATTATGTGAGTGGTTTTCCATTCATGAGACCACTTTCTCCCAAACAATAGCAGGCAGGCTCTAACAAATGCTGGTGCATGTCACAGTTCACTTTGGTGCGGACACCCAGTTGGCCGGCTCCCAGTTACGGCTATAAAATCACAGGGCTGCTGCGGTAATACAGATTCCGGTGGTGGACTGGTGATGAAGAGAGATTTTTAGTTGTCAGCTTTCACCTGTGATGATACATAACCTGTGGGAAATGATGAAAAGCATAAATTATAGAGGGGCCTCTTCAGTGACTAGCATTAGTGTGTTTTTGTTGTTGTTGTTATGGAGCTTCTACTTTCACTGTGGGAGGAACCAGCTAAGGTGGTTGGTTACCTGACACACTTGCCCAGTGGGAATTTTGCTTTGAAGATGTTTACTGGAATTCCATTTGAGAATTTGATCATTCTGCAATAGTGGTTGGAACGGGTGCCTTTAAAAATGTTTGAACGGCCCCCCTTGTGTTTCTGTCACTTTGACCCTGTCCTGGAGATGAACGAGTCACTCTAGGATGAGGGTTTTGATTAATAATAATCTTTGCTCTTATATTCAATGGTTGACCTTGGTATACCTTGCAGTTCAGTCATTATTCCAAAAAGCTTTGGGATAATCCTTTGACAAAGTTCCTGTGGTGTGCATCTGCGGTGTAGCAACCTTTCTATTCTAACATGCAATGCGGCATGCTCACTCACCTGGTTTATTCTGGCTTCAGGCCATTGCGGCTTTAATGATTAAATGAGATCTTTTCAAACAAAGCACCTCAAATGATGCCAAATTCATGTTAGTAGTCTGCATTGTCATGAGGAATAAATAAAGGGAAAATGAAGACAAATGTAACTATTTTGGTCCTGTTAATACCTTAAGGAATGCTGGGAATGTGCATTTAAAATATGCACCGTCTCCTCTGATTCCTTTAAAAGATTCTAAACACAGCCTCATCTCATTTACTGGACAGGTTTTGTTTTGAGCTTTTGTGAGGATAAGCCCTTAACAAGGTGCATGGATAGTGCCAGTTAAATTAGATTTAATGTTTTGTGTGCCATAGATATTTTGATATTATTGATTGGGGATTTATACGTCTGTTCAATTAGATCAAAAAAGGTTTATTAAGAAAAGAAAAAAATAATCTTTCATAAAGTGACAGTTGGTGTTCAGTGTGAGGGTTTTGTAGCATCATGTCAGCCAGTAGAAATACCTAGGGGGACACTCGGTCCCATTCACTGATGAGAGCAAGGAGCAGCCACAGGCGTTGCCACATGTCTGCGTAACATTCCTGGCTCGATGCTTGGTGACACTAAACAGGAATAGACGAGCTGTTGTAGGCATCAAAACTTTCAGACGTTGGACTACTGACAGGAGTCGCTCTTTGTGTCATCTGACTGTTTAGCCAACAAGTTTTCCAAACTTGATCCAACAGCATGATCTAACAAACTGTAAACAAGAGTGAGAAGACTGCTTTGTTCACTTAGCTGAGACTCTTCTTTTTCTATACACTAACAACTCTTCTTTTTGTATGTCCACTTTACATGATAAATATGAGGTGCATTTTTGTTGCTGTAGCAGTACACTAAGGGAGTGGAAAGTATTTTTTGTGGGATTTGCCTCTTGAATTCAGTCCATTTGGCTGGTCCACTGAGGTCAAACCTCGATTCTTTGATATACTGCCAGGTCAGTCTGTGTGTTGCCTCTGTGGCTTTATACATTGATCAGTGGTGCCACTGCAAACACGGGAGCACTTAAGAGTCTTAAAAGCTAACAATGAACAATGAATTATACTCTTCATGTTCCCAAATGGACATAGAAAAGGTATCTGTAATACCTCATTAAAATGTTAGTTGTATAAATGGCAGATTTTTTAAATTATATTTCATATTTCAAAGTTATGGCTATTGGTTCAGCATTACAGTATAATTTATCTGCAGCAAGCAACATTTGAATCTAATCTGTGTTGAACTGGAGCAGAGAGAAAGGACAAAACTAAATGTCTGGGTCCTGTTTCTCATAAAGTAGAATATTTCCCATAAAGCTTAGAGTTAGAGATACTTTACTGATCCCAAAGGAAATTCAAGGATGATCATTCAAAAAGTCTATTCATTATACTGAGTCAATGTAGATGCTGGTGTAGTCATAATCAAAAGACAATTTTGAGCAGAAATCAGTCAAGCCGGCCTCTGTATATGTCACCAAAAGCAGATGGTTATTCTCAGACATTCAATGGTAGATATAAAACTTTTCTAATCAGATCCCCTCATACGTGTCGCGGCCTGGACAAACACGTGCTGCGGCTGCGGGAGACATGTTATCTTGTATTGTAGGTCAGTGTGACTTGCAAGAGGAGACTTGCGTCTCTTACAGCACTTGTTTTTAGGAGGTGAGAGAGAGAGAGGTATGCCCTCTGTCTGTTGCCGTGCTTTTATTCCTGATCCCTTCTGCCAGCTGCTCTCTTTCCATACCTTCAAGCAGATCCTGTGTTGGTGTCAAGTAGCCTGGCCCAACCATGGCTTCTCTATTGGGAGACAGTGGGTGGAGGCTTTGACTAGAGCTGGATTTCCTGGGTGCCTTTTACAGCACTGTTTGACCCTACCTCTGTCTCACTGGTGGGAGATGGTGTTAAGTATGACCGCTTAACATGTCAGCTCAAGTGATAATTCACCCACATTTGGACTGGGGTGTGGTGTGTGCAGAAAGACATCCTGAAAAAAGACTGCTGACAAGGACAACAATGCTTTAAGAAACACATTAATTAATCCATTTGCTTTCAATGTAAAATGAATGATATTTAGAGAAATAAGATAAAAATTCAGATGTAATAATATTAGACTATACAAACATGTCGTTCTTTACCTTCCTCTGCAACGTCAACAGAGACACTGTGTCTACGTCCTATGAGCTCTGCAATGCAGGTCAGATGAAACGTTTGGCGTCTTCTCTGGACATTGTTGGTCTGCCAGTGCTTTTGAATCTTAGCTAGAGAATGGCAGAGGTCAGGGTCGAAAGCATTAGCAGGACTGCCCACCAGCTACACTTTCCGTAGCTAGCTGTCTGGATCAACTTTCATTTCTTTGCCCTTCTGTGCCTCCCCTCTGCTGTTGTGTTAAACCCGTCAGGAGAGGAGTGCTGCTCCCTAATGTCTGAAAGATGGTATTACTTTCTGCCCTTTTAATGTCAGTAGTCTAAAAGCAGAACTCCGTTGTTTGTTTGTCATGAGTTCCTATTTATTGATTGATTGATTAATTGATAAGAACCATTTGGGTAAAAGCCCTTATTTCCATTGTCAGTATTTTCACCTAATTTCCAAGTTTTACAGATCAAAGTAAAAAGATTTATTTCTAAGAACTCTAAAAGAATTTGATATTTCTTGTCTTGTCACTAATCACAGTCCATTAAAATGGTGTGTGCCCATGGCAAAATTATTATGTCATAAGTGTCAAACTCCTTTTTTATAAAAGTAGGCTGTTTTAGGAAGCTCGTCTAAAAATATCGTACGCACAAACCAACACATATCTGAACACTCCAGGAGCACTGTACTGTTCTAAAGTTACACAACGACAGCTGTTCCCATTCTTGGCTCTGCTCCATCTGATGTCAGTATATTGTGAGTTGTCTAACAGCTGACCATGACTGACCATGCTCTCTACATGTTGCCTATTGTTTCCGGTGATGCATGACTGATGCAAGTCCTGCATTCCACACATGGCACTCACATGCTTACACGTCATGACTGTCCTCACACTTTGTTTCTTTGTCTGGCCTCATTAAACAGTCGCTGATTTCTTGCTTTGAGGAGGAACTCAAATTAAAGGATGGTTGTTTCTCTGTGCTCCCCTCCTTGTCCTCAGGCTGCAGATCGCCCAGGAGGAGCACCGTACGGTAGAGGTGGAGAAGGTGAACCTCGAGCAGAAGCTGAGGGACGAGATCAATGCAGCAAAGCAGGAGGCCCAACGACTGAGAGAGCTACGTGAGGGCACAGAGAATGAACTGAGTCGCCAAAAGTATGCAGAAGAAGAGCTCGAACAGGTACATGCAAAGTGATAAATGCCATTTAGACACAGGATTTTATTTTTTTAATCAAAAAAATAATAATTTCAGCACAAAGGAGAAGCACTGAAAGTGAGTGAGTAGTGTTTTAAAAAACTTCAAAGGTGGCAACTGCACAGTATGTTTAGGTCTATCAGATTCACACTGGTTATAATATAAATACACCCACTGAAGTCTTTGTCCATTATAAACTTGCCTGGCACAGCACAGCCCACACAAGTAAGCAAAATACTTGAGTGTTTGCTTGAAGGACTACCACGGTGATCCAGTTCACACCCCTGTGTCACAGGTGTTTCTTTTTCTCACGGTGATAAATTGGAAACCTTCTAGACAGAGTCAGTGTTGCACAACACGTTGGAGGTTCTGTGGCGAGGAATACTTTCCATTTGGTTGGATTAGTAGATTCCCATCTTTTCTTTCATTGCATTATTGCTTTTAGCTGCAAAACGTCCTATTTAAAAACATCTGAAAATGCTAAATATAGAAATAATAATCATGGCCTAGAAGGGGTTGCTAGGTTGCTAAGTTTATGGCTGTGTTGTTTTTAGGTGGCTATTTGTCTCCTAATGTTTGACATTTGCTGTAGGTGCGCATGGCATTGAAGAAAGCTGAGAAGGAGCTGGAGTCGCGTTGTAGCTGGTCACCACCGGAGTCTCTTCAGAAGTGGCTGCAGCTCACCCACGAGGTGGAGGTGCAGTACTACAACATCAAGAAACAAAACGCTGAACGGCAGCTCCTGGTAGCCAAAGAAGGGGTAAGCCATTGATTATAGTGCCTTACTTCCTTCTATTGAACATGTATCATTATGTTCCAAGGCATTGGCTACGCAAAGTCATCAGAGATGTTAAAATGTGAGATTGAACTGACTGGAACAAGTTGGTTGTGTATCTCAGGTTTTAATTCGGTAAAATTGAAAACATTCAAGTGAAAACAGCCAAGGTGGAGTGACTGTATGATTAAAATCCTTCTTGCCTGTGTATCTGCAATCAGGTGTATGTAGAATAATAGATGAAATAGAAATACCTTCACATGAATTGTATTTATACTGTACAGTGAACAGATCATTTATTCATCTATTTTGCTCTCTGTACTCCAGCTATACAGAGTAGAATTCAAACTGTACAGTGGAGCAGTAAATATATAGCAAGACACATTTTAATTTTAGTGGCTTTGCTTGCTTTGCTTCTTTAGATCTGAGCTGATCACACACTTTTAGGCTATGAGGACTTAAATTAGCATATCAGAATGTCTGATAAAACCAGAGCAGAAAATGAAGCTATACAACATTATCCACATAGTTTTCTCTGCAGACTAGTTTCCTGCTGTCTTCTGTGTACTGCTTATGCGGTAAAACATGATTGATGTATGAAATGAACTCACTGGGAGCTGTGGTCACTCTTACTGTTCTGCTTTTATTATTATTATTTTTAGTTAGTCTTGTAAATGATCCAGTTCACTTCTAGATGCCTCTTTGGACAAAAATATATAATAATGTGAGCACATAAATGGGAAATGGGTGGGTGGAGCCATAGTCAACATAGTCACTGATTTAGTAATAAATCTCAGTGAAAATGTTGATTTATCTTCTTGAATATTCACTGACTGCACTTTGTTTCTTTTTTCACAGGCAGAGAAGATAAAGAAAAAGAGGAACACTCTCTTCGGGACCTTCCATGTGGCTCACAGCTCCTCCCTGGATGATGTGGACCACAAAATACTTGCAGCAAAGTGAGGCTCATAAAACTTTTGAAAACTTAACAAAACTACATTTCTTTTGTCTAAAACAAAATAACTGACCTAGGCTTTGCTTTCTCATGTCAGATTTAAATATTATGTCTTGATAATTAACAGATCCGCTTTCCTTTTCTACATATTTCTGTTCCTGCTGCTTTCTCCTCATCTTTCCTAGACAAGCCCTTGGTGAGGTGACCGCTGCTTTGCGGGAGAGGCTTCACCGCTGGCAGCAGATAGAGATCCTCACTGGTTTCACCATCGTCAACAACCCGGGTCTTCCTTCACTGGCCTCAGCCCTCAACCTCGATGCCAGCTTCATGGGGGGCAGAGCTACACCTCAGCACTTCATCATGTCTGACGACATGGACGACATGGACGAAGACATCATGCCTGGAACTCTGCAATGTAAGAGTTCAACCGAATCTGTCGGCCCGTCAGTGGGGATTAGCAAACAAACCCCTAAACACTCCTCCAAGACCCTGCTGGGGAAATCCAAAAATCAGACCACATGAGTATTTGGACCTTTAATTCTACAATTACATGAATTTGTCCTTGTGGCCTCCCAGGTGACGGAGGTGCCGAGGGTCACACATGACTATGATTGAATGAGTGTTGTTTTACGTTTGTATAATGTGTGCCATGTAAGTTCACATAATTGTCTTGTTCTTGTACACACCATTCCAGTTGAATGCCTTTTTGTATGTTCTCATTTTTGATAAAAAATGTTAACTTGACCTTCAGTCCATTATGGAGACTGAAGACTATTGTGACTTTCCTCTGGTAACTGAACTGTTAAGAAAAATATACTTCTTAATGAGAACAAGTTTCTGTGCTGACCTATTTGTAGTGGCTGTGTCCTAAAATATGTGCTTTTTGGTCAAACAAAGGAAATGTATTAGAAGCAGTCAGTGCACAATCTAAATTGACTACAAGACTCAGAAAATACACAAAGTTGCCCATCAAATCCCTATGCACAAAACACACATCTCACACATCATTATCTATCTAATTAGGCAGAAAAGATTGAAAACAAGACATGACTGATGACCATTATTCTTTGTAGCCATCTTTTTATGGGCTGTATATTTGACTCATTATGATAAAACTTGACATATTATGAGGTTTGGGTTTGACTAACTACAGGTGAGAGTTGTACTGTAAAGTGCCTTTGCGGCTGCAACAGTGAGTAAGTCTTTTAATCAACATTAACTGCACTCCCTATCTCACTCCCCTCTCTTCCTTCCCACCACCTTCCTGGCATTTTGGCTCCCCCACTGTTTCTCATTGGCCTAACTACAGATGGCACCCGACTGTTGGAAAGGCGAGCCAGTGACCTGTGGTCCGTTGGTTCAGACTGTCAGCCCATGTGGAAATATCCTGGTTGGCCATTCATTCATGCCCCCAATTCAGTCGTCGGTTTCACATCCCTGCCTCTCCCTGATTTAAAGCCAATACAAAGCTCTAATGCTTTCTAACTGGCAGACAGACGCAGCTGGAAGGGAAGAGCTGCTCTGTGCTGTGTTACTATGTAAACACCCTGACCCTGCCTCAGTTGCTTGCTTGCCACGTTTACTCCCTCCTCTTAGTGTCGTCACCACTCAGTGCACCCTAGCTCCCTCCCCTTAGTGGTCACTTACCTTAATTGTAAATGGACACGACCTTTGATGAAAAAGCTAATTATTGTTTTTATGTTACCAGCTGAGTTTGTTTAAACTGACAAAAGAACAAAATGAGAAACAATAATTATCTCTTTCCAAAAAGCAAGTGGTCACTTCTCCTCGATCCCCCTTGTCCGTTAGACTTTGTCTTTATCGTGTGGTTGTTGATAATGTTGTTGTTTTGTGTCTACAGCTCCCAGTATGATGTCCCTACGGCAACGCCACATTGACCCCCAGCTGGCCATGGGCTCCCAGAGGTTGGTAGAGGGTTGCCTGTTTACGGGGCAGCAGGGAGAGGGGACCCCATTCCAGTCCAGGTCTAGGGCTTCCTTCAGACAGTCGCGCAGCCAGTCGTTTGGGCATCTCGAGTTTCTCCCCTTGTCCCCTCTTTCCTCGGCTGTGTCTCATCCCTCTATCATCTGTAGCTCCAGCGCAAACCCTCAGTCCCTGTCCTGCTCTTCCTCCTGCTTACCCAGTGCTATGGGTGGCAACGTAGCCCATCATTCCTCCCATTTACATCACACTTCTTTCCAGCCCATGGACCCTATTCCTGATTTCACCTTCTCGGATGTCTCCCAAGTGCGCTCCTCATGCAGCGACAGCTTCGGGTACCTGCCTCTTTCCAATTCCCTACACACAATGCATGTGTGTGGTTTTTTTTTTTTTTGTCCTTTCTCGCCATCTTCCATAATTTCAGTGATTTTAACACATGTATCTCAGCCGAAGCTCATTTTCTTTCATTTTTTTCACAGTCCATTTTTGTCATGCCTTCTTTTTTCCTTGTTTCCATTTATTCATTTTGCTTCCACATAACTGCACCTGACGAGCCATTACAGAATCTATGCATTTACTGTTTCTCAACCTCTCTCAGTGTTCCTGGTGTTCTTTGCCTGCACAACTAACAAGTGTGGAGTTCCAGTGTCCAGGCTGTGCCCAGCGTGTCCATGGCTTTGCAGGCATAGTGTAGATATACCCTAGCATGCAAGGCTGCAACTTTATACAATTTTGTTTGTTTTATTCCCATTAACTTGAACCTTTTTGTGTTCTCTTTCCCACAGGGACCTAAATCGCTCCGACTCTGACTCCTCCCTGTCCCTCTCTCAAGTTGGTGATCGGCTATCTGCCTACAGCTCCAAAGGCCACCTAATCAAGCCCACTTCCCTCATGCACGGCCTGTCTGGCCGCACAGAGGATACTGTCTCACTGCATGCTCACACTCCCAATGGAGGCAACCGCATTCACGAGGGAAGTCCCGCAGAGTTCATCCCCGACAGTCCCATACTCATGAAGAAGCTGTATGGCATAGAGAAGTCGCCCAGCCTGGGAGAGATCAACAGTCTGTCAGAGTCGTCCCGCTCCCTCAGCCCCAACTCCACTGAACCTGACACACCATCACCTACAGGGGGGCAACTTGGAGTCGTGGGGCCAAAGGGCAACACTCGCATCCCTCAGCTGTCCTCCAAGAAGAGCCCCCTGGAGGAGGACAGTGGCTCAACAGGAGAAGACACAGATTCCACTGCCAGCCGCAAGAAACACACCTTCAAGATCTTCAAGAAACAGAAGAAATAAGGGCTACATGAACTACAGGCTTTCAAAGCTGTCTGACTGTGTTCCTCCAGTCTGTTTTTGAAAAAAAGGTTTCAAGTTTTTTGGGGTTCACTAATGGTAAAATGATGGCACAATTTGTTGCCTCTGCATTTTTGTGTAGGTACAGCACCTACTGACAAACTATGGATTGTGGGAGCAAACAGCTGTTGAGTTTTATCTGCTTATTTGGTCAATGTTGAATATGTGGGGAATGGGTAGGTTTGTATATTGGAATGTAAAGTATTATTTATTCTGCAGGAAATTGTGCCAGTCTCAAAGGGAAACATGTCTCCCGGTTGGTTTTTCTTTCTTGTTCTACAATCAAAAGAAAATAACATTTTGCATGTCTTCATTTTTGTTAGACTGATACTCGAATGCTCTTAGTGTTTGCTTGGTTCTTGCCGTTAACCTGCTTAGACAACACTTGATGTTTCTTTTATTGCTACTTAACCACCTAGCCTACAAATCCAAAGTGAATGTGCACTCCTTTATTTTCACTGAGTACTTTGTTTTTATTGATGGTTACAAGTTTTTCTGTCTTTTGTTGTCTTCTTGGCAGAGCAAATAACACATTGAGAAGATCCTCAAACAAAAGTGTAGTAGTGAAAGCTCGGACCAGTGTAATTGTGACTTAAATTTCACTTTCGGCTGTCAAAAAAAATGTGCCAAGTATTGTTTGGTTTAAAAATGCCGTAACAATAATAATTTGCAGCCTTGGATCTTGACCAAGAGCACCGAGTGATATCATCTTGTCGACAAATGCGAGTTGGACAAGAGGTAAATCTCCCTACAACAAAAGGACCACAAAGTTGCAGCATTTTAATTTAGGGTTTTTGATATGTAGAGTGAGTGCATGTGAGCATGAGAGTGTAAGAGAGAAAAGCTGTGCTGACATGTCAAGCTTTAAAAAAAAAAAAAAAAAAGCCAAGTTTCACCATTGGTTAACCGTTGGTGTACACGTATCCCCCTTGGGCCAGGACACAAACAATTGTTTGACAATGACAACACTTGTTTGATGTTTTGGTTAAAATGTCCACATTGGATGTGGGTGTCCTTTCATTGTTGGTCAAAAATGTTACAAATTGAAATTACCAAAAAGTTACCAAAAAATTGAATTACCAAAATCTTAAACATTAGGCAGTTAGAAAATTCCAGAGACGGCTTGTCAATCCGTCTTTGTATTGAATTTAAACATGAGGATATAACTTGGACAAAGTGTGTGCTTCGTCCACCTGCAGTATATACCATGCAAAATAAGATATATAACAAAATAATCAAAGCATATTTTTAGTCAACTATTTAAAAAAGTAAACGGTGATGTCTTGTTTGTTTTTTAGGATTTCCCCCGTACAAGATAAATGGAATCCAACCTTTTCCTCTGAATGTTGATTTGATAAACATGGTGTGAGTTTCACCTGGATTTTGGCTCCTGCTCTCCTGTGTCTTACCGTTTCTGTTTAACAATAATTCAGGTGGTTAATGAAAACTTCACAGCAGTTTTTCAGTGAAGGATGGGCGCTGGTAAGGGCTAAACTACAAGGCAAAGATAAATTGCTGTGTAGGAGATAGAAGTGTTCAAGTTGTAATCTACCTTGTATGGAAGTTCAACAAGTTGGGGAGGCAGAAGACCAATTGTGTCAAAAGTGCCAAATCACTGTTCCTGTCAGAGGCCTTTGTATTTGTAGTGTGTTTGGCCATTTGAGCCCCTTTTTACACAGAACCCAAAACCACATGAGGTATACAGTATGTACTGTATATCCAGAGTTCAAACACTGAATGTCCAAGGGTATTCTGTCTGTAACAGCATCATCAGTGCGATATGTTTACATTTGTTACAGATGACTCCTACTGTATCCTCAGATTCCCACAGCAAAGAAAGTTTCGCCAGTTTTAATACTGACAGCATTGTATGAGCACAGAACTATGCATCCGTAGTTGTAGATGATTACTGAAGTAGTATGGACACCAGTAGACTTAGGGTGCTCCTGATCAAAGAACAACCAAAAAGTGCTGCAAAAGACAGTCGGCCTCCCCCAACCTCATAATGTAACAGGTGGTTTGGATGTTTAAAACATGTCTAAATATGTTATTTTAGAAACCAGCTGAAGAAAAAAACAAAACAAAAAAACTATTTCCTACTGGTACTTTTTTAAAGTGGCATTTGTACCTCTTTTGCACGACAGCTGTAAATGGATTATGCCATCTGAATGTGTTTGAGTGAATGAGTGTGTGTCTGTGTGTGTCCGTCTGCTCCCAGTATAATGCACTGCAATGTTGATGCATGTCAACTGCTGTAACGAAAACCTATATTGGGTTAGAAGATTGGATCGGCTTAAGCTCTTTCCTTCCCACCCCTTTTGTTTTTTTTTCTTCTCTCTTCTCTTTACTTTGAGCTTCTATTTATGAATACCATATATTTGTACAGAGAAAATGATAATTTTGCATCTTCTGTGATGGTCTCGACTTTTATGGCACTCCTGCATGATAGCAATAAACTATTTTGAAATGAAAGATGAGCTGAGTTTTCATAGACACTGCACTACAAGTTACACCATTAAATCTGTAGAATTAAAGGTTTTCTCTCCTACATTACATTCATCAGAGATGACAGTGGACTCAATAAGTTTGCTCCAAACTGAAATTAAAATGTAAGTACAATCTGCCAAACAGGTGAACTAAGTCAGTTTACCTTTAGTTCTATGTAAATATTGCTATTTAGTCTGATTCACAAAGCTCCACCCTAACTGCACTGTGTGTATAGTGATTGGGTGGAGCAATGTGCTGTTCAATATTTACCTAACCTACAACATAACTGAGGTGGAGCAGGATGAGGTCCGGACCTTGAGTATTCTTGTTCCTTTTTAGCTTGAAACTCTTTAATGGAGAGATTAATGACAACACTGTGTGGACCATGGGTTTCTATACACTGTCCAGATGCACCTGCCATCTGTTTTGCCTTACTTTGCAGGTAGGAGAAGGTTTTATCTTGTGATCTCTGAAACTTTATTCCCTTCTGCTTTTACCTCACAGCTGTCATTGGCAACTCTGTGTATGCGTATTTGCAACTGTATGTGCCCTATGTCACAAACAGATTGTCTGGGGTTTAGACGAGGTGAGAATCCTGAATCCTCCAGAGGAGCCTCTGCCCGACCATCACCTGGAAATACTTTACTCTTGTGATGTGCCTGCTGCTGTACAGCTGGACTGTGTTGTATCTTTTGACACTGGCATCATTTCCACCTTCCCGCTAAGATGGTGGAGCTGCATCCCCGGTGACCCTAAAGTTAGGACTGTGGAGCTAAACCTGCCAGACTGGATGGTGTATCAAGCTGATGGGATTGTTCCAGAGTCTCAGTGGGTGCTGAGTTGTATGCTTCGGGCCTCGGTCAGATACAGTGGATTTGATGACACTGAGGGGTTTATCGTAGCTCAGGATGTGGCAGCTCTGGAGCCTAAGCCCTTCTTTAGTCGACCAGTCAAACAGCATCAACTCTGCCTTGCTTGGAGTGCAGAAATGCTGCAATTAACTCAACAGTTTTTAAAGAGACAATGCTCTTTGGAGCAAGGTAAGGATGAATCAGCTCAGGTTCAACCAAGCAAAGTCATGTATTTCCTAAAATCATAAGAACAACTTGCATATCGATCCATTTTTAAATAAGAGTTATGGGATAAAATATATTTGTTGTGCAGAAACGGTGCATTTGCTGTCTTCAATATATGCGTCAACTGGAGAAAACTTTGGGATCACAAAGAGCCTGGCCCCTCACAGCAGTGAGGTTTTGGAGTATTTGCGTGTTAAAGCTGTCTCTTTTCCATGGTGAGACAAAAGTCACTTTGTGCACTATTACACAGATACAGTCATATATTTTATTTTGCCTCACTTAAGGAAGTCCACATGTATTTTTCACAGGTGTTTGTTCTCTATCTGGATATTTGTGACCACACACTGCCAGGAACAGGTGTGCGGAGTGTTTCATCATATCGACTCTCAGAATAACTACGTCACTCCAACAATGTTCCTCACAAATACAGGTATAGTTCAGATTTTTCGCTCACCTCACAGATACTCATTCATTTAACCAACCAGGACTTAGACTATAGTGTCTCCTGTGTACAGGCCAGATACACTTCCAGGTAAATGGAGAGTCTGAGGAATCCTCTGCATTTCTCTCTCTATTCAAAGTCCCTCTGAGTGAGTGGTGCCAAGTCAGTTTGATGTTGCAGGGTCAAACAGTGAGTCGTTTCTCATTGATAATCAATATAATTAAATAATAGTACGTAGTAATAGAAATGAAAGATAAAGTTGTCATTGTTTATATCTCAGGTTACTCTCTCCATGGTGTGTCTGCATCAGGAAGATAGACTGGTTCAATCTGCAGAATATCTGTAAGTGTTCTCTTAACATGACAAAAGTGATTTTCCTGAATACACAGAAACAGAAATGCACTTCAAATGCCCCTCTTGTCTATTATATTAACCCTGTGTGTTACAGGCTGAGTCATACTGTTGTGCTGGATGACACAGAGGGATATTTTGTGATTGGAGGAGGAAAATATGTCAAAGGTGTGGAGGGGTATTTTGGACCAGTGGTTTATTATCGCAACAGAATATCACCTCACAGCATGGTAATACACTGCAGCTGCCCACAATTATTATCTGCCCCCCCCCCATCCAACTGCATTAGAGTCTGATGATTTCTCTCCTCTCCAGTCCGAAGGTGTGATTCCAAATGTTATTAAGGATGTGAACTTCACTGGATGGCTGCACAGCTGTCAAGCGTTTCGTCTGGAGTTGAACATGAAATTCAGGGGCTACTCTCACCTGGCCAAGCAGATGATGGATTCTGGTAATGACCTTATACACCCACTAGATGGTGCTAAAATGACTATCTAAAATATTCTCTGCAGCCTGCACTAATGCTACAAACAAACTGTGTGCGTTTTTTCTTTTTCTAGATACCTGTTTTGATGTTTTCCATAAGTGGGCTATAAAGGACAGACAACCATCAAATTCACAATGTGGTCAGTGGGAGGCAACTGTGTCTCACAGAAGACAAGCTGTAAAACTGGCCAAGTTCTTTGCTTTCAAACATGGTAAGAGGTAAACTGATTTCTCTGACTACTGCAGCTGATCACCCCGTTCAAAACACAAGACACTTGAACTACAGCACTGTTACAAGATAAGCTTGATGATTTAAAACCGTGTAAACGGGATTACTTGTCACAATTGGTGCTTGTGTTTCACTGGTAATAAAAATATGCATTTTCTTAACATCTAAATATATACCCCACCCCCCTTGATTTTCCATTAATTAACTTAAAGAACGTGGTTATCATATTCCACACAGTCTGACAGTGTTATGGTATCTAACATACATTTTGAATCAGTTGGTTTCAGATATATTTTATACTTACACTGAATAGTCAAACCTACCAGATTCCTTTAAATGGAAACATACATTCAGTCATATTTATCAAGTCATATTTATTCACAATTGCCTTTTTTTACAGTATTATTCGCTAGTTACAGTAAGGGTTGTTTACTCACTATTTACTGATGATATCTGTCTGTTATTTAACATAAACAACTGAAACCAGTTCCACTGCTGATGTACAGGAGGAAGAGGGATGAGCCTGCCAGCTGTGGGCAGAGCGCTGTACTCCTTATCACTTCATAAGCTGGGCAGAGCAAGCAGCACTAGAGTGGTCAGTGAAGTGTTACCACTCCTGCTCCAAGCTGGCTGCCTGGCTGATAACAGAGCTCTGTACCTGTCGTCGGTGCTCTACAGCACTGGCCTGGGAGTCCAGAAACAGCCCAATAAGGTGTGTGTGTGTGTGTGTGTTTGGCTCTGGATCTGGATCTGGATCATAGCAAAATTATACCTGTGGTGAACAACTTCAATTCATCAGTGTACTCTCATGCTCTTGTGTTTGGTGCAGGCTTGGCTACTAGCCCTGTTGGCAGCCCAGAAGGATGATCGATTAGCACTTCTGCATCTTGGGCACCTGCACCACGAGGGGCTTCATGGTCTCCCCATCGACCCAGACCTGGCCTATGCATATTATGCGAACATTGCTAAACAGACAACTTTAGACCGTCATAATCCCACACCAGAGCAGGTAACATAAGTATGACTGGATAGTACTGATTTTGCATAACTCACATAACTTATATATTAACATTTTCAATGCAGGTCTTTCTATCTATCTTAAATTTGCAGTGTAATTAACGAATGATACTGAGCCTATGAATAACTGTAACATAAATGTTCAGGAGTAAATGTTAAGGTGTTTATATCAATATATGCCAGTAGTGCCAGACATACAACAATTGTGCTGCAGAGGATGGAAAGATTATTTTTCATATTATGTACCTGTGGATTTTTCAGATACACATGAGTTCATATGTGATATGGTTATGCATCTTCTGCTCCCCCTTTTCTGGGTATAATCTTCATATTTCTATCTCTGTTGCTTACCTTTGCTTTCCATACAAATAAAAGATAACAGATCAATGTGATATTATTACAGTGCTGAAAATATGTCCTATGTTTCATTCAAATTACACAGTAGCTACAAAAGAAAATTGAAATGCTTTGACTTTTACATGTTTTCCCTCTTCTAGACATATGTTGAGGCTGTTTATCTTAACAATGATGAGGTGCTGAATCTCCAGACCAATGAGGACCATCATATCTTCCAATGGCTGAAACTACAGGCACGCAGGGGAGCAGCTGAAGCTGAGGTACCCTGTCATTTCTGAAAACAGTAGGATCATGGTAATAAAAACAAACCTATGATGGATTTTAAGACATTCAGCCTCTGACTGTGTGTTCACACTACTAAAATTGGCCGCGTTTCCCAGATTTGTTAAGAAGCTCTTAGCGCTAAGATCTTCTTTGGAGCGCTCTTAAGAACGCTGTGAAAGAAGAACGTGTTTCCCAGAGTCGCTCTTAGCTTAAGAAGATCTTTCACTAAGAAGGAAATGTAAGATCGAGCTGACCCACTCTTTCGAGTCTTCTTAGCGACTTTTTAGCACTTTTTCAAGGCAAATCAATATCACACTAAGCAAGATATTTAAACAGTGCACATCGTATGTTTAAAACATATTAAATATGTGCCGAAATACAAAATAAAAATAAAAAATAAAATAAGAACAATAAATAACCTAAATATGAGGAATAACATGTGCTCTGCACATCAGGCACACAAATAAAATGAATCATCATGACTATCATTTATCATATTTTTTACGCACACATCCACGTCCCATATCTGCATGAACATCAAAAACACAACCGTTTTTAAATCAACCCCTAGTGTCGCTGTTGCATCGTGTTTTTACGCAGTGGGCAGCTTCTTGGTGTGGTGGGGGCATCGCAAGCAAGGGTCAGTGTCACGGAGTGTGGCAGCCGTGACACTGATCCTCCCGTGCCATTTTATACTGGCACTAAAAAGACTGTCACGCATTAACACTCCACTGCCTAAATATATATGTAGCCTATATACATATGTATAGCATTGATCATTCAGTGATGATGAGAAAAGAAAAACGTGTTGACCACCAAAATATCTATCAAGTGAGCTATTTGCTACCATGTGTTTTCATCCTTGCTAGAGTTGTCTGGCTGTAAACCAGCCAGCCCCTGCGCACATTTTTATTTTTATTTTCACACACATCAATCACATGGTCACGCAGCCGTCTGGCCGCATCTTTACGCGGCTGTGCCGTGTCACCTACGGCCAGTCCGTCACTGCCCGTGACCAACGCGGCAACAACAGCGGAGAAGTTTCTAATCAGGCCCGCCGACACCTGTGTTAACCCCATGTTTGACAAGTGGAAATCCCGTTTTCGGTTTATTCATCGCCCGTCGGTGCGGCTGCGCTTGTCACTGTGTGTGATTTATGCGCGTAATAGGTGGCGTGTGATATAATAATCGATTTGCCTGGCATCGATTGATTCAGTTTCAGTACTGTGGTGGTGGACAGCTCCCGTTAGGAGCTTCTTAAGAAGCTTCTTTGGCGTGATCTTAAGAAGGCAGTTAAGAACGCATCTGGGAAACACCCGTATCTTAGCGCTCCTTCTTAGCCGAACCCTTCTTAAGAGCCTTCTTAAGTCCTTAAGAAAGATCGAATCTGGGAAACGCGGCCATTTAAAGTTGGCATCTTAGGTCACATGAACAAAGTGAGAGTATTTTATCATGCAATTTCATTTCAAACTGACTTGCAATTGTCTTGCAGCAAGCACTTGCCCGCATGCTGTTCTGGGGTCAGCAGGGAGTGTCTCCAGACATCCAGAAGGCTGTGAAACACTACGAAAGGGGAGCAGTCCAATGGGGGGACCCAACATCAATGTATGACTACGGTGTAGTCCTGCTGCAGGTCAGATTTACATTTCTACAGTGATGTGATCCTCCTAAATGACAACTCCTTTGGTGGTATTAAAGGGATAGTTCACTCAAAATTGAAATTTCACTCATTATCTACTCACCCTCATGTCGACTAAGGTCTGGGAGAAGTTTCAGAGTCCTCTGTGCCTTCTCTGCACTGCCATATGACGGTAGCAAACAGGGCTCACTTTTCTTTGTCCAAAAAGACACACCAAAAAACATCCAAATACCTCCATAGTGCTCGTCTGTAATGTCCCTCTTGTATTTGAAGGCCCAACATGAGAAATTGTTCCGAAAAAAATTAATTAAGTCTATATTTTAAGCTTGTTTGTAACGGAAGCTCCCAGTGTCTCAGTTGACACCCAGTTCACGGCTCCGCAAATCGTGTGAGATTCCGGCAGAGCAACACTGGGAGCTTCCGCTACAAACAAGCTTAAAATATAGACTTATTTAATTTTTTCGGAACAATTTCTCATGTCGGGGCTTCAATACAAGAGGGACATTACAGACGAGCACTATGGAGGTATTTGGATGTTTTTTGGTGTGTCTTTTTGGATGAAGAAAAGTGAGCCCCGTTCACTACTATCATATGGACATGCAGTGCTGCTCCGAGCCCCCCCTGTAACTCAGAGAAGGCATGGAGGACTCTGAAACTTCTCCCAACCCTTAGTTGACATGAGGATGAGTAGATAATGAGAAATTTCAATTTTGAGTGAACTATCCCTTTAATGTGTTTTACATAATTATTATCTCTGAAAAAAACGTTTGTTTTTTGCAATAGGGACATGGGGTTGAAAAGGATATTCCAAAGGCTGTCACTTTCTTCAAGAAAGCGATGGATCAGGTTCTGACATAATCACAGCATTACTACTGCCATCAGCCTGCTTTCTAGTCTGCACACCCTGTATTACTTCTAATTTCATCCCACAGGGTTTTGTTCCTGCAATCAATGCCCTGGCCTGGTACTATGAGCAGTTTGAACAGGACTACAAGCAAGCAGTACAGCTGTGGGAACAAGCTGATCTCCTTGAGAGTGCAGATGCTGCTTTGAATCTTGGTGTCATGTATTCACAGGGTCTGTATCCAGGAAAAGCTGCTGACCAGGTGAACTCAGCTTTATCTTTTTCCTGGTATACTAAAGCACGAGTCTTGAATGACTAAATCGGAAAGTTAAAAATGTGTCTTTCCCACAGTATATGGCCTATAAGTTCTATCGAAAGTCAGCAGAGAGAGGGAACGTCAGGGGGGCAGTTTTACTCGCAGACTACTGGACCACTGGGATACCCGGCTATGTCAACCGACGTCCATTAGATGCTGTATTGTTAGTCACTTACGCTTTTATTCATTTTATTGATGTAGAATATTTGTTTATGTCATGACTTAAATGTCTGTTCAACTGCCTGCAGGTGGGCAAAATGGGCAGCTGAGCACAACGGATACCTGGGCAGTGTCTTACGGAAAGCCTTGGATTCATATCTCAAGAGTGACATGTAAACTATATTTCATTCACACTTGCCATGATCCTTATCCTGATCAAGCCAGTTGCAGCAAATTGACGTTCTAACTTCTGAACAGGTTGAGCTCACTTTTGTATTTCCTGGTGGCTGCTGAGTCGGGGTACGCAGCCGCACAGTTCAATGTGGCTTACCTCTGTGAACAAAACGCAGTGAGTTCTATGAATGTACATCTGAAATTTCTCCATAATAGCTGTATTATGGAGGTCATGTGACCATTTCTCTCCCTCTGGAATTTGTGTTCACTATGTGTCAATAGCAAAGTTTTCTGGACCCTACTTTCGCATCATGCTGTGTGTTGAGATATTACAACCTGACAATCCAGAGTCAAAATCCTGACACTTATGGTAAATCCCCATTTATTTATGAAATCTAAATATTTGAACACATTCTGTATTTTATTGTACCTCTAATTATTTCATCCCTCCAGCCTTGATTAGAATGGGTGACCTGATGTATGAGGGACAGGTTGATGGACAGAAGAACTTGTTTTCTGCAGCAGAGATGTACAAACTGGCAGCACTCAGGGACGAACCACAGGTCTGCCTCATTTAAATCAATGTTCTTGCAGTGCGCATATGTTTTTTCATGGCTTCTTGATGTATCATACTGTTCCTCTACAGGGATGGTACAACCTTGGCGTCCTCGTTGAGGAGGGTTTCAGACTGCCTCTGTCAATACTGACTGAAGTGGGCCTCTCAGAGCTCTACCTAGCAGACAAGAGTTTGCTTCTAAGTGCTTTGTACAAAAGGTGTGTTCAAAGTCTATGTGTTGTTGTCAAAGTGCTGCCCGCTGTCTTCATTGTAAATCTGTAAGTAAAATGATTCTGTATTTTCTTCCAAAAGATGCAGAGATTCAGAAGACACAGACTCCTACTTGCCTTGTAGCCTTGCCCTATTCAGCGTGCATCTCCAGTCATTCCAAAAAGACTACAGTGCTGTTATCAAGGTCAGTGCGATGTATCAAAAATACTCAATGTTTAGATCTTAACGAAAAAGTTAGTGACATGAAGTTGGCCAAAGTAACCTAGACTAATACTTTACTCAAGATTTTACCCAAGAAAAAGTACAAAAATGTTTGAATTAATGTAGTTTCCAGCACTCAAATTACAGCAGCAGGTAGGCCTACATCAACGAAGACTTAACTGTTAAGTTCACATTTGTGTCAACTAATTTCCCACAGATATCCACCGGTGTTGCCGTGGTGGCAGCTCCAACAATATTCCTAATCATCCTTGGTGTGGTCAGGAGACGTGTCCTGTCTCTCAGCTAGAGGCAGGACAAGTTGTATGCAATCTGTATGTTTACTATAAAGGAATGTTTTGTAATTGCCTGAAATGTTTTTGGTTTGTAAGTTTCATGTTCTGACTTTGGAAATAATTTAAATGAACAATAAAGAGCTATTTCAATGAACAATGAAGAGCTTGAATAAGACATGTAGCTTGTAGTCAACTTAAAGATACTGTTGGTTTATCACAGATGTTCCTCTCTCACTGTACTGACTCCCATGGCAGTCATTACCAAAGTGCTTACTAATAAGTAAAAGAGGTCAACGGGCTTGAATATTTCATCAACTAACTTAAACCTACAGTACTGTTTTCTCATGGACAGTCTTGACTTTTTAGTCCTGACTCCTGAACTTAAGACAGTGTGCAAGAGCTTCCTTTGATCTAATTGTTTGACCATGCTGGTCTTCTCCTAGGCACCTGTCTGTCTTTGTAGGCGTGCATACGTTTTTAGTGGTTTAGTCCTGACTCCTGAAAATCACATTCCAGACCCGTCCCACTTGACACAGTATCACTGCAGCTACCATTTAGGACACTGGGATCAATATTTTCTCTGTTAATGTTAGAGGGAGTTGAGTAACCTGGTGTGAACAAAAGAAAAAAGCAGGTGGAGGTTTTACAAACAATAAAGTTAGATGGTGCATATCTTTTCCTGCTGCCAGGAACATAGACATGCTAGTATGTAAAATGTAGGACAAAGCTAGGGTTTTTCTTCTAAATGCACTGTGAATTACATTTTTCCACAGTTTTTGCAGGTTGTTGGCACCTTTATGATGTGATTTAGCTCCACTGATTTTGTTTAAGTGAAATTGTGAATTTCCTTGGTGTGTGGATGGTATATTTTTGTGGGCTTTTTCACCTTTAATTTTTGGACTTTAATTTTATCTGTGGCCTACAACACTACAGCTTATCTCTAAACTATAGCTGCAGCTACTTTGAGTCAGTACTTTTCATCCTCCTATAGGGGTGCAGTTCCTCCCCAAGGCTCAAGGGGTCACTGTAACAGAAATGTGTAAGAAAAAAATAGGCAAATTTTTTTCAACCAACTTTGCAATGTCACACATGTGTTTGGTGAGTAGATATTTTCGATTTTCCCTATTTCAAATGTTGTCTTCAAATGTTAGTTTGTGTTCCACCCAATACATGATAACATTTGTACAATAATGATATTGAGAGGATTGGTACTTCACTAAATAGAGGCAGGGGTTAGATTTAAGATTCTTTAAAACATTTTTTAGCAAACAATGATGATGCTAGTTTATGTTTATGGTCTGGGTGAATACTCGATTCTGATTGGGTGACTGTTAAAAAGTGATAATAGTTGATGATGACTACATCATTGAAAGTCCTTGAATAAATAAGATTTATACTTCAAAATTTATTTTTTCATTTATATTTTTTATTTTATTTTATTTTTTGGTAGGGTGAGGGTCGCACCAGTGAAGTGTCTACATAGGTAGTTGCCCCCCGTGTGTGTGTGGTCACTGTCGTCAGCAACAGATCTGTGTGTTCATTTCAGACTCAGCTGTTAGTATCATAGCTATCTGTGGTATCCCTGATAAGTTGCGCAGTTAGGGTGATGTAGATGTTCTGTTGACTTTGATTTGGACAGGGCGTGATCTCAGACGGCGGATAAGGACTTTGTCATAGTAATCATAATAGGGCAACAATTGTTTAAAATCTAAATAGACTGTCCAGGCTAGAAAATAAATAGTGAGTAGCCCAATTATGGTACAATAATACTTTGGCAAAAGTACCAGATTATGAGTATTAGTTTATTTGGTGTGTTAATTTGTCAGTGTTGCCCTTCACTCTTGATGTTCGTAACATTATTCCACTTTCATTATATTTGTGTTTAGCAGTAACAGAGATGCCAAAAAAACCAAAAGGCAAGGGATCCTCCAGAGATGATCTCTGGTCACTAGCTGGAGGAGAGCATTTCCTTTCATTGGATATTTTGAATCAAGACCAGTCATTCTGTTCAGATGTGTGGTCAAATTTGTCCCAAAAGAGTTTTGGAAATGAAAATGAAAAAAACAAAACAGAAATGATCAAAGGCACAGTCATGTATTTCAAAAGGCCACCCACTGGTGGAAACTTATATTTTCCACTCAGTGACTCAGAGCAAGAGAGGGTGAATACAGAAGAAGAGGTGAGAGGTGTTCAAAAGAGGCACAGCAAAAAAGATGTAGTGTTCCAGGACACAGATCAAGATTCTGCCAAAAGTCAGAAGGAAATGGTGGAAGACTCAGACACAGAAGACTGTGACAGTCCAGTGTCCCCTAAAAGTGTCAGAGCTGATGTTTCCATGAGTGATCCAGAGTCTGCACTAAAAGAAGGCATGAGTGGTGTTAAAAAGAGGCACAGCAAGAAAAAAGCTGTTGTGTTGCAGTACACAGATGACGATTCTGAAGAAAGTCAGAGGGATATCGCAGAAGGGCAAGAGACAGAAGTGTGACAGTCCAGTGTCCCCTAAAAGTGGCAGATCTGATCAGAGTGATGGAGTGTTTATCAAGGTGCCATCCACGGCCAAGAAATTCACAATTTCACTTACACAAAATCAGTGGCGCAACATATCACCTCACGGCGGTGTCAACAAACTTTAAAAGCATTTTACTTACCAGCATGTCGGTGTTCCTGGCAGCAGGGGGTGGGGAAAGGAACCATATTTAACTTTCCATGCCGTTTGCAAGTTCTCCACCTGTCAGGCAAGGTACATTATTAGAATGAAAAACAAGCCTAGTCGGCATCAGCCCAACATAAGAATGGCTGTTATTTGTCATGCAATTAAACATTTGAAAACAGAGACACGGTTCAGGCCAGCAACCAATATTCGCAGGGGCAAAATCGCAAAAACTGTAGTCACAGGAGTGAGTGCAGAATACTACAGGAGACTGTGCACCACCCCAGTTTCAGAACTTGTGCCAGGAAACCTGACAAAAACTCTCAATAAGAACATATTGAGAGTAATCGCTGCAGAAGTGCAGAAAAGCAGAAAATTCCATGACAGTGTTCTCCTAGAAATGCAGCTTATGCAAGACATAATAAAGGAATTATAGTATGCCAGGATATGTACATCATCTGCAAGTGAACCCCTTGGGGATACACATGTACACAGAGTACCCCACTGGGGGGATTGTGTTGAAGCCTCCTGAAGACAAGCGAAGAGTCCTTTATTATGCTATGGCCTTGCCAGGACATGGTCAAGATGCCCTGCCCCTCCCTGTCACCAAGATGATATCCAATGAGCACAGTGTACCTCCCCTTACTTTCTGGCTGATGCAGTTTCTTTTGAAATTGTCGAAATATACATCTCTCAGTGTGCATAAGGTAGAGGCAGATTATAGTTGGGCATTAATTCAGGCTGTACTACTAGCATTCAACAAGGAGAGCATAAATGCATACCTGAAGAGAACATTTTCCATTATCCAGAGGCAACAGAAATGGGTAGATATAAAACCTTTAACAGTGCTTCATCTGTGCTCTGCTCACATCATTAAGGCAGTGAATTGCAGCATTGGTAGGAAGACCAATGAAAAGTCCCTCAGAGAGTTTTCAACCTTCATTTTTGCAAGGCTGCAGAACACAGTCGATTTGAAGACTGCATGTCCCATCTTTAGATACTTCTGCAATGCTTTGCTGACAGAACATCTGAATGACAACAACAAAGCAGCGTTGACTTTCTGAAGGCACTTATTTCAAAGAGCAAGTGTCAAGAGTATGAGAATCACATGGAGGCAGAGTTGTACAGGTGGGAGGATGCAGAGATCGGAAGGGCTGTCAAAACACTTGTTGGAAGCTCTCCATACTCAAGAGAAGGAGAGCAGGAAAGTGTCCATGCTTCAGATCCTTACCATTGCCCCCAACATAAAAAAGTTCTTCTGGACAACTACATGGCCATTTACCCTCTTTGGAGTGGTGCCATGTTGGGAGACACAGACAAAAAACACAGAGAAGCAGACCTGGAGCAAGGCCAAACTAGAGACACAAACTGCCATATTGAGAATTGGTTTGGGATTGTGAAACACAACATTCTCAAAAAGAAGAAATCACAGGCCATCAGAATTCATCAGAAAAATGTATGGTTCACTTCAAGGAAGATGCACTGAACATATCAGACATCAACTTCCAACTTCCAGAGGACCTCCTTATCAGACCACTCTGTCCCAAAAAGAACGTGGATTTAGCTGAAGAGAGATGGGCAAAGCGCGGATCACTAAGATAAACTGACAAATCCAAATAATATTCCACACCTAAAAATGAACCAAGTTTTCAACCTTCATTTTTGCAAGGCTGCAGAACACAGTCGATTTGATTTGATCTATATCTTGGTATGAATGACAATAAAGGTATTCAACAGTCGATTTGAAGACTGCATATCGCATCTTTAGATACTTCTGCAATGCTTTGCTTACAGAACATCTGAATGACAACATCCAAAGCAGTGTTGACTTTCTGAAGGCACTTATTTCAAAGAGCATGAGGAACACATGGAGGCTGTCCCAAAAAGAATGTGGATTTAGCTGAGGAGAGATGGGCAAAGCACGGATCACTAAGATAAACTGACAAATCCAAATAATATTCCGCACCAAAAAATGAACCAAAAAGAAAAAAGAAAGAGAGCAGGTCAAAAGCAAAAAAGGCGAAAAGACAGGAGTAAAGCAGAAACAGGCCAGGACAGGAGTAAAGCAGAAACAGGACGACAGAGCAAAAAGAAGGGAAATGACTTCACAAACAGCAGGCACAGAGAAACAGAAGTGGAGAGAAGAGGTATTTGTATACACAAAATAAGTGTTGCAATTGGTATTAATTGTGAACCCAGGCAAAATCATCTTAAATCATGTCCCTTATACTAAAGATGCTGGGGAGGAGGGGGATAATGTGACGGAGCGCCTTTGAACGCCCCGTCATTCCCTGACCGGCGCGCTCTCTTTCCCAGAGAGTGCCGGTGTCGGGGGCTCGCGCTGCGCCCTCATTGTTCCGGCGGAGCCAAGCTCCTTATAAACTGTTCCCCGCCGGCCGCATCTCGCGGTCCAGCGGTGGCATAAACTTTTCCCGTGCCCTGAACTCTGTCCTCCCCACTGTGGGTCGTGGAGGGTGCACACTCGGCGCCTACGTGACACATACATACGCACACCTACACACACGCTCACCTGCTGTTGCTGCGGAGGTCTGACTCGGGTTCACTGGCCGAACCGAGGCAGTTCCGGTCCACGTAATAAGTAGCGCACTGTGGCGCGCTACCTTGGGTCAGGTGACCACGGACTAACCCATTATGTGGTGAATTGTTATAAAGTATTGTTAATTTATGTGTTCTGGGGGAAAAGTGGCGCAGCCATATGAGGGGTTGTTAGTGCCACAGTACTGGGGTTAGATTTAAAGGGGTCCTGTAAGTTTTGTGTATTTTTCCCAGTTTATGTTTCTTAACCCCTGTGTTTTGGTAATTGGTTTGCCCGGGGGAGGGGCCAAGGGGGTATTTAAAGAGAGCTCAGCTCACTTGAAGGGGTGTTCGGCTGAGGAGCATACAGACTTGCTGCCTGATTCTTGTACATATCTTTTGCCTCCATCTTGTTGTAAATATTCCTGCTGGGTTTTTTTTTTTACGTTGCCACCTGTGAGTATTTTTTTTTTTTTTTGGTGTAATAAAAAGCAAATCACCCAACAAAAGTTTGCCGACTGGGCCATCATCTTTCCATCCATCGCTACAAAGTATCGAACCCCGACAGGGAACAACCTCAAACAGAACTAGTAGTGGCAGTTATTAAATCACCTCCTTATGCCCTTACTTTGAGGCATGCAGACTTGGTAACACTATATACGACCACATCAACTTCTGCATGGTGAGGGAAGTTATCAAATTTAGACACAGCCGAAATTATCTCACTTTTATAAATTAATGCGGAGTTCTTAAGAATATATCTAAAGGAAAATGTGTAATGGACATAAAACAGCTAATATTTCATTTCCAGCACACTTATCGCGTGAATTTGACTCTTGCTTGAGACTTCGCAAGACTTTGTAGCCTATTACAGCTCTGTTTACAAACATGTCGGCTTTCTTGAAGTAAACAAACCCCACGGTGTATGTTTGAATAGCCATCTGACGTCTGACGCTGCTGTAGCGATGCACCGGGGACACAGAACTAGCTAGCCTACTGCATAACAGGAGCAATAAAAGAAAATCTTCAGATTCATTCTTTTAGACCTAAAAATATTAAGAAACTAATAGCCCCAGGTTGAATTTGCCTGGAATTTTCCTCTCCTTTTCTCTTTTTTTTTTCCCTTTTCCGCTCTTTCCCCTCCCTCTGTCTTCACAGATGGGCTGTTTGGCTGGTGATGAGGAGGAGAGCTGTGCCAGTTGTGAGCGTACAGGAGAGGCAAAGAGAAGAGAGTCGGGGGATATACAGCAGGGACAGCACAGAGTTGCAGATACAGTTCAGGTATTGTGTGTGTTTGTGTGTTTGGGGTGATGGGGATGTAACAGTCACCTTGTCATTAAAATTATTAGTTATTCATGATTTTTCATTAGTCTTTTACCGCAGTATGGGAGATGTGCAATATACTGAAACCCATTTAATATTTTTTGCAAATTATTTCAAAAATTTTCCAGGGGAATGTATTTAAACAAATTGAGTTTGATTATCACGTTGTCTCAAGTCATATTTATGTCATATTTCACATTAAAAATGGTTTGTAGCTAGCATTTTTCCTCTGACTATTTTTTTCCTCTGACATTGCCAGCAATGTTTTTTGCAGTTTCTGACTGAACCCATAAACAAACTTTTAAATTAGAGACTAAATGACAACTGTATAAAAATAAGTCATTGGTGTTACAGAATCTTTTTTTTTTTTTTTTTTACAGAAACAACATTGCTAGTAGCCTACCCACACCATAGCCTCTCCATTATACTCATTAGGAGTGCCAAATGTATCAAACAGCTTTTCTGTCTCCTGACAGCTAATCTAACTGAGTTAGTAACTTGGGTTTCCACTAATAATGGCTCTCTGTTTACAAGATGATCATTTATACATGGTGCATACCCACAAACTAGTTACAGAGTCATGTGACCACTTACAGCTATCTGTCATCTCTCAGTTTGAAGTTAATTTGCGCATCTACACCTGTATAAACAGTAGGGGGCACTATCCCTCCCTTCTTCTCACCCCAAATCAGTCTCTTTTAAGTTTTGGTTAGTCAGGTGTATCTACAGTACTGGTTGGAAAACTATAGAGGAAGGTAACACACTGATATCCAGCATTTAAGGAAAAACATAACTGTGAAGTTTTGTTCTTGTTGTGATATTGTTTTTGTATTTTAGATGTTGATATTTTAGGAAACCAAACGGGAGCCTTCCCTAGCAAGGCAAAATTCAAAGATTCTCAGGCAAATTTATCACATTTTGTGTACACAATCTGAAGCCCAAACCCAATCTTCTGTTGGAAAAAGAATGTTTAATTTAAAAAGAAATGCAGCAATGATGTAGATGATACCAAAGGTACTATGTGACCATGTGTCAGTATGAACAATACAATAAATCTATCTAAAAACTTGCTGCATGATGCAGTCGCTTTGCTTCGACCTGCCTAGGTTGTTTGAATAAAACAGTATGATTTAAAGGGACAACGAGGAGTTTCTATTTGGTTATAAAAAAGTCTCACGTTAATGTGGATGAATCTACGCTACCCACACTTGTTAATGGGCCCATTTTCGATAAATATATCATTTTGTCTCTATCGTTATTTTGTTATTATTAGTGGTGGCGGAGATGCTGGTCGAGCCGACTAGCTTCGTTTACTTTCGGTTTCGTGGCGATTCATGAGAATAACGCCGCCGAATCGCCGTTTATGGTCGGAACTACGACGGTATGTGATCGTCTTCGAACCTCTGACTTTAATTATTGATGAATGAAAACATGAGTCTGTCTTGCGCCGGTCAAAGAATTTCACGGTGCGCGCAGAGGCTCATAAATGTAGTGTGAAAAGGCTTCGCTTTTCCAAAACTCCTCGTTGTCCCTTTAAATCCTGTTTGAAATTTCTGAGTTAAATCTGACAAGTGGCCACTGATCACTTCTTCTTCGCTTCTTTGTTTATTAACGCATTGGGCTTCTCTTAAACTTAGGACAGAAATTTTACTTTATATACCCTGATACAATCACACATTCACACAGTTCTTGTTTAGAGTTCAGTGTCTGGTAATTATAGCATTATGGATTTAAAGTTTTAATACCATAAAACACTCAGCCATTATTGTAGGGTGGCAAAAGCAATGTAATGCTATACTGTGCATGGTATGTAAAGGCTGGTGATCAAATATAATGTTTATTTTTTGCATAATGTTGTATTGGAAAACATAGCAAATAGGTTTTATCATGTATCCAATAATGTAAAACAATTAATCTCTATTCATGTCAAGATGTGAATATAAATTAGTGTGTAAAAAGTGTAGACCTATTGATTTAATTTTTTCATTGGAAAGGCTGCTGTGAAATGTCAGGGTGAGTGATAGCACTTAGTAAATTTTCCCATGCAGCATTCATCAGTTACTAGAGTGGCAGGATTGAGTTTTACCCACATTTCACATTAGTTGTTTTCATAATTGGCAGAAGTGACAAGCTGGAAGCTCTTAATGGTTCAAAATCTAACCGACTGACCTGTCAAAATAGTGAAGGTATCAGTCACTCTCAGCCAACATTTAGTGAATTAGGTTTGATTTATCTTTGGCCTCATGAACTCTGTAGTTCTGCATGCTTTGTTTTGTTTTTCTTTACATTTTGTGCTTCGGTGGGACAAGGTAAACATTTTAACTAACAGATATCACCATGAAACTTCCCAGTTTTTCACTTACATAAAGACAAATATTTTTTGTATTACAAGTTTGTCAAATTTTATGTTTAAATATGTGAATGAGGCAATATCTAATGAAATATGCACTAATTTGCATACATTTCCAAAATTCGCCATGTTTTAAATGTTTTATATCAGTAGCATGCTAACTTTTGGTGAATTTAGGAGAAATCTACTGACAAAAGAAGACAACATTAAGTAAAATACCCACCTTAATGTGGATTTTCTACCATTTCTTTCCACTTTTCTGAAAGAATACATGTTACTGTAAGGAAGAAAAATAAATTGATGTGTTTTTGCCTGTAGTGTCTCGCCTTAATGGGCCTTTGCCGAAAATATTTTAAGAAATGTGCAACTAAAATGGAAATGCTTGCAAATATGTAAATAGTTTGTTTCTCACTATTTATTTATTTTCCCACAGTATCCAATGGTGCCATGGCTGCAAGGATCCAGAGTAGTGTGGGATGCAGTAGTCCCACTTGGTGTGTCTTCACCCACCCTCCAGCTCCTTCTGATTCTCTATGGTCTCTTGCTGGATGCTCAGGGTCAAGGTAAGACATTTTAATAAGATGTTTTGTGTGGCCCATAGATTGTAAATAAAGATGGATGTAGCCTCTGTGACGTCAGCCATAGCTTTTTAAAAAGCATTTTTTATGTTGAAAGTGGGCTGTTGCTATCTTGCCTGTAATTGACTCTGCCAATCTCCTGTCTTATGTTTTGTTTTGAGCTGAGATTTTGGTACATGCTGGTTCGTGGCAGAGATACACTCACACACCTGTCACTTAACACTGCACGCCCTCACTTATGCTGAACTTTAAGGCTGAATAAAAATTTTAACTAGTGAGTTATGTATATATTCACCTACCATCCTAGTAGTCATTCAGGAGGAAATTATGTGTAGGCTACTGTAGAGACTAAAACTGTTTTGGACCAGGCTGCAGACATGTTTATTTCTACCATAAAGTTGATTATTGTAATATACAGTAGGAGTCTGGGGAGACTGACTGATATAGAGTACTTAAAAACCATGACTGAGTAAAATGAATGTCTCAAAAACATAGTAATTATATACAGGTGTATAATATGCAAAGATGCAGTATATAAGGTATGTAGAAAACTATCAGTTTATATTTAATCCACATATCCTAGGGAGACAAGGCCATTATGCCCTCTGCTGTCAAACCACCCCATTGGCTTCCGTCCCTCCCTGTGACTGGTTTTATTTATAGCATGGCAGGAATTGCTACACTAACAAGTGACAAGGGTTCAAAATGTGCATACACACACAAGAGCACACGTGCAGCACACTGGTGCCAACTTTCAGGGGCGGTAAGGGGCAGCAACAAGGTTAATGCACAAGAATGGGGAGTAGTGTATTCAGCCCATATGAAATGAGCTTTGATTAAAGGACCTCAACATTGGCATATGCTAGGGTGAATCCTGTGGGAGGCTGGGATAGTGCCAGGCCAGTGTAAAATTAGAGCCACCGATATATCCAAATATGAAACATTTACCTGACATTTAGAATAATGACTTAACAGGTACTATTCATATAAAAAATAATGTACAAATAGTCTGTCATATGCTTTTGCCTATACAGTATGTGAATTATTATTGTTAGTTACTTTCAGATAAAGAAGGACTCAAAACGGATTTTCAAACCTGAAACATGATGCATGACAAACTCAACACCATATTTGTTGCCAGTATCTGAGGGTAATTCTTTAAACATTGTTGGCAGCAATATGCAAATGCAGTGGAATGAAGAAGTGGGTGGCATCATTCTGGGAAGCCAGGATCTAGCAAGAAAAACCTAGATCTATATTTTCTATTAATTAACTATGATTTGCAAGTCGACAATTTTCAGCTTTCAAACTGTCCTGGATTTTTTGCTGTAACGTTAAGCACAAATTGTTTAACATGTACATAAATGGTATACTTACAGGATGTAACTATGTACACTCAACCAGAACTTTATTCGGATTATCACCATAATACCTCTTTGTTGTAATTCATCACACCGTTTCTGCTGATTTATCAGCTCCACATTCACTCTTCCACTCCACCACATACCAAAAGTGTAGTATTGGATCCTGATCTGCTGTCCATTCACCAAACTCATTGCAGTGTTCATTAAACCAGTTTGAAACAACTTTTGTTCTGTGGCGTGGTGCATTTTCATGCTGGGAAAGGTACTGAAAATAGGAGGTAGAAGATGGGCCATAAGGGAATGCACATGATCAGGAACAATACACAGACTGTGGTATTAAAATGTAGATAGATAGTTGATGGTATTAAGTGGGCCAAAGTGTGCTAACAAAATGCACATTATACCACCACCAGCAGCAGCAGCAGCCTGGACTGTTGACACCGCTTGATTGAATGGATTCATGCTGCCAAATTCTGAACCTCTATGACATACATCAGACCAGGCTGCATTTTTCCAGTCTTTAGCTGTCCAGTTATGTTGAGCCTGTGTCCACTGCAGCCATTTCTATTGTTGGCTGACAGGAGTGGAACCTCGTGTGATTTTCTACTCATCCACCTCAAGTTCAACATGTTTTTTTTGTTCTGCGATTTCTTTTCTGCTCACCACTGTTGTAAAGAGTGATTATCTGAACTAATGTAACCTTTCTTTAAGCTGAAACCAGCCTGACCCTGAAGCACAACTTATATCTGTATGATTATGTGCATGTCATTGCTGCCACATGATTGGATGACTGCATAATTACATGATTAAGCAAGTCTACAGGTACTCCAATAAATTATCTGTTTGTACATTGTTTAGCTTAATTTTTCAGCAGATTCATTTGTAACTTGTAACTGTCAATCGCTCTGAAATAAACTCAAACACAAACATACTGTAACAAGTCATGTCATGTCATTACATAGTTACACCTGTAGAAATTACAAGATTGTTAGACTATACTGTAAATAAGTTGTGTGCAAATGGAATCAGGAGTTTGCTGTGCCATACCAATGAGGTGACTGTTTTCCCTTTTTTTTAAAAAAAAAAAGCTTTTCTGCCTCTCATGCTTCCGTGCTTTCTGCTGAGGATATGGTATTCTTGTCAAGGTGAACTATCTGCTGCAGAGACACAGTCAGGAGAGTGAGCTTGTTCCGTATGCTTAGTTTGCAGTGCCAGATGTGAACAATGACAAGTCACATTGGTGGCAAAGATGAATAACTTTATAAAGGTGTCATGTCAGTGTGAGCTTAAAAAGGAATGTTTTATTGTAATGTTAAGATGTTGTATGAGATGTTATATAAACTGCAAAAAAAAGAAGAGATGTAATGTTGTTAATGAAGTCAGTCAAGCAGACATTTTCACTTAAAAGGACACTTTTTGTTGGTGGGTGAGAGAACAAAATATCCAAGCAGTAACTCAACTCAACTGGACTACTTGTTACCTGACAGACCTGACAGACCTGAGTAAGGTCTGTCAGGTCTGTCAGGTCTGTCAGTTGAACTCCGATTTTCTTGGAGCAAACTTTGACAATGCTGCTGAGACTATTCTTCTCCTTTACTGACAATCCATAAAACCAACTAATAAAAAAAAAAGTCAAAAGGCATTCAATAAATGAATGATATAAAAGCCATACAAAATGCTCTTAGAAACATTAAAAGAATTTAGCTTACGCAACAGATATATCCTTTGTTGACCCCTTTTAACGATTGACTCTGTGTTTATATCAAACTTAAGTTTGGAGTGAAACATGGTTCCCAAGTACTTATATGTCTCAACGATTATCTCCATGGGTGGTGCTGGCTACTGGATTAGGGCAATTCCTCCTGAAATCGATCACTAACTCCTTGTCACATTTAGATCCAGGAAGTTATCATCACACCAGTTCAAAAATGAAGAAAAATTACACAGATGATGTGACCAATAGTAGCTCAACTACTCCATCAGAATTTGAACTGCTGAGTAAATACCAGTGAAATGCAACACTGTCCCCCAACACACGTTATGAGTCAGGCTAAAAGATCCAGTCAATTACTAGTATGGAATATCCTTCATTCATTCTTTCAGGTTGCTCACTGTTAATTCAACTGGGGGCGGGGGGTATACAAAATCCATTTTCCATTTACTATTACGCTTATACTACGACGTATATTACGTCATACTATTACTCAGATGTCATTTCAACTGGTTATCAACAGTTCTTTTTTAACACCTTAAATACCTTTTAACACCTTTCTTGACATGCAGTTTAATTTCTAGATTGAATCATTGTTCTGTGGACTGAGAATGGCAGCACAGCTCATAATACTGTACTGCTGCACTCACCCTTAGCTGGTCTATTGAAGAGTGTCATCTTAATACTGAATATAGAAGGAAAGACACTCATAGAAAGACACTCATTACACTAGATGTTAATATTTTTTCAACCCCATTTAAGTACTTTTCTCATTTGGCATGCATTATTTGCATGTTAAACAAACAGCATGTATCACTAAACTGTTTATTATGTATTATCTTTATTATGTAATCCACAAAACTTTATCTTCATGAAGAATCACAGGAGCTGCTACTAGTGTTTTTCGTGCATTGTAATGTCATTAGTACAATTCTTGTTCAGAATGCCAGTGTCCATTTGGAGCATGTTGCTTCCTGTAACTGTAACTCCTGGCAGCCCAGTCTCCTATCAGTTATGATGTGCTGATATCCAGAAAACAAGCTGGAGGGTCAGATCGTCATGCTATTTTATACTTGAGGCATTTAGTTGACCTCGGCACCTAAGCCAATGTTCATAACATAAAGGGAGCATGGCAGAAATTCAGGGTTAGGTAAGTGGAAGTGTGGTGACACAGCAGAAACAGAACTGTAGACTTGCTCAAAGAAAATCTTGGGAGCCCCGACTTACATACTGACTGACTAACACACAGGCATCATGTTCTATATGGATCATAATATAAACTACAAAAGGCTTGAAGGGGTGTACAAAAGTTTGTTAAACACTTCACATGCATGGGGTTACCTCTATTCCACAATAAGATGTAAACACATGATAATACATAACATTTAACATTTTAATTTGTGTCACTGTCAGAGCTGCACTCCTGACATCTGCCAAAACTAGCACCAATCAGAAACTTAGTGATAGGGGCCAGGTAGAGCTGCCGCCCCATGTTGAGGCTCAGTCCTCGGTGCAGGCGGCCCCGGTTCGAGTCCCGCATCGGACGTGTTTCCTGCGTGTCATTCCCCCACTCTCTGCCTCCCCATTTTCTGTCTCTCTCTCGACTGCACTATCAATTAAAGGCAACAAAAGCCCAAAAAATATACTTAAAAAAAAGAAACGTAGTGATAAATTTTGACCACTGACTGAATTTGTGCATTCACATTTGGGCAACAATGGATTCATGAAGGAAACCATATGGCAAAATCATTATCTACTAACGATTGATTTGTACAACATGATTTTTCCTTTGTCCTCTCAGTGATCAGCACCCTTTCTGTTTTATAATAGTACATACTGTATGGTTTTGCTTTGGGAAGTTGTTGAGGCGTCCATTGTGCCTTTTCACACTAGATGGCAGTATTGCTTTAAAAAAAAATAATAATAAGAGCTATAATTCACTGTACCTTTCTTGTGGGAGCCACTGAAAAGGGCAAAGGCTTTAATCATTGAAGTACAATGAAGTCACACAGCCTATATTCTTTCATTGATTAAATCTGTTCCTGTAATGTCTAGTTTTGAATTCACTTTAGTTCTGCTTTTTTGTGTCATGGGTGCACTGTGTAGATTTACACTTAAATTGTGTTAAGATTTTTTTTTTCCACAAAACATTTCTGTGAAGTAGAAAAGTATGGCCTCAAGTGTCTCCGTTTTTCAACCAAAGAGTGAAGCCAAAGTCATCTAAAATTCATTATCTCAAACATGGTTGCTGTAGTCAAATGGAAAAAGCCTACAACACAGCAGGGTGTATCTCCATTACAACACATGACTTCAAAGCCATCTTATAAAAACCATCATTTAGGGAGTTCATTTAGGATGCCTGGTTGCACATGCTTATTTTGATGACCTTAATGTCACTGAGCCAAAAGACATCATACTGAAAGGATTTTTGTGGCAGTGTTAATTTAGAGGACCTGGGCTATTGTGTTTTTTAATCTCCTGTGCTCTAATTTATCAATGTATAGAGTAATGAAATATTACAAGTGGCCATAAAAGCCATGGCACATCTACTGCCCAGTACAGAGCAAATAGAGTCCCAGTGGACTAAGTCACAGTCACCGCCTGTGACTCCCTACACACACCAAGCCCCATTAAGTCCAACTCTCTCCAACAAAAAAATGCAGGGATAAAAATGTTCATTCTATTTTACAGATTAAAAAATACAAAATGTGATACCATAAAAGTTGTGCCCTTGAAGTGGTTTTCCAGGAGAGCTTAAGAGTAACAAAGACACTTGGGGGTGGGGGAGTATGTTAAGGTCAGTGGTCACTACCTTTTTTGTTAAAGAAATCTGTGAAAAGTTTTATGGGGTGTTGCAAGAGATTTAACATGCAGGGTTTCTCCAAGTGTTTTACCCCCTCCAAGCCCTTAAAAGTTAAATAAGGCTTTACTTTTGCCAGAGTACGGATTTGGTGAAATGAACCTTTAATCACAGTAACCTCCGTTTTATTTTCATTTTGATTAAGGTGGCTCTGGCTCATCCAACTCAAGCCTGTCAAGAAGACAGGCTTATAAAGGTTTCAATGAGTCCTCATAGTTCATTCGAAGAGGGAGATAGACCTGCACATCATCTGCATAACAATCAAAGGTTATTATACTTACGGAAGATAGAACCCAGAGGCAGCATAATACAAAGAAAACTAGAAAATTTCCTCTCGGGAAATTTTGAATGGGCCACGGCTACTGCCGATTTTGCCATCTCTGTCAACATGGGAATCAAACCCACGATCTTAAGGTCAAGACAGAGCTGATCAGACAGACACATGATCATCTTTCTATAAGCACTGATATGGAGGAGCTGTAATCACATTAGGTTAACTGTGTGTGTGTGTGTGTGTGTGTGTGTGTGTGTGTGTGTGTTTATCTTGTGTAATAGGGCCAGGACTCAATTAAAACAATTAATCTAATTAGTTAGAGGCTTTGTAATTATTTAATCGCAATTAATTGCATTTTAATCGCATATAAATAGGCTATTTGACCTGAGAACAGTGAGAAGCATTTTTTTCACATGGATTTTGCCTTGCCTTGCCTATACCATTGAATGACTGAATAGCTTAAGCAACAAAACATTGTTTTTTTTTTCAAGGTGGTACTTAACCAAGACCAACATGCAAATTATCGATTAATTCATTAATCGATATTTGATACAGATTTAAATGGTCTTTCCTGCCAATACACTATGATGATTACTGTAGTATTTAACTAGGCTACATAAATCACAGTAGCATAAACTGATTTGTTGAACGGACCAGGTGATGGGCTGACTGGTCCTGTCTAACTTCTGTGTACTGGGTGCCATTGTGCAGGGTGTTAAGGCAGCCTTCCTCCACTGCAGTCCCTATGGTCCTGGACCCTCTGGCTGGTGGGGTGGGCTGCTTTCAGCTGGGGGGGACTCTATCAGCTGCTCCCACGAGAGGCATTAGACGCATTTGACACCAACAAGGTTTAACTTTAAAACCAGATTAAATCATGGTTTAAGTTTAAATTCTGTTGCACGTTAACTGTGTTTTAATCACATGAAGGTGTGTGTGTGTGTGTGTGTGTGTGTGTGACTGTAATCACATGAAGCTGGCTCTAGAGTCTGTGTGTGTGTGTGTGTGACTGACTTGACACATAGTTAGTTAGTAGCTGCATCCTGTGTCAGTCTGATTTAGCTGTGTCTCTGTTTATAAACATTTAAACGAGCGCCAGGTGGATTGTTTATGAAGTTAACGAGCCCCCGCAGGCTGAGACAGACAGAAACGTGGAGAAAAAGAGCCATTTTCTGCCTCTGCACTGGTCTCACATTTAGGCTTAGCATGACAAAACGGTAACTCCTATCAGAACAAAACACAGATCAACGTTGCTCTAAGGACTTACTGAAAATTTCGGTACGATTTGGTGTTTCTACAGTAAATATTTTGGCGACGCTGGCAGTTTTAAAACATCAGGCCGTTCTGCTTCTCTCAGAAAATATTTGTATTGGACTCAATGAGGAGCAGAGACAGACGTGGCCGCACTTAGAGGCTCAGAGTTTAAATTCTGTAAGTCTCTCTGATATTTTGAGCAGATTAAGAGATCGAGGATGAGCTCGTCTACAAACGTGGCGGAAATTATGTGTGTAGAGTGTAAATTGTGGCCGTTTGGAGTTTGGATAGAGAAAAAATCTGGAGTTTTTCTGGCATCTCTCCCACTCTAACCGATGATGCCACGCACTCTGACACGAACATTCCGTGCAATACACAACCATTATAATCTAATAATTTCTCCAAAAATGATCATGGTCATTGATCATGGATTGATCAAAAACTATATGACCTATCAAAACGTGGAGTAATACGACAATACACAAGACTTGTGTCTACTGTTTAAAGTTTAAATGGAGTCTCTAGGTGAAAGTATGCCTGAGCAGTAGACGTTTGTTAAACTCCAATGATTGGTCTTTTTCGCTCTTTTTTTCCCATCCGTCCCATAGACTTCAATGCAAAATTTTGCACAGTTTTTCGCGACTTACGTTGCGAAAAATTTGTAAACTGTTGAGAAAAGTAATAGCACACCGATCCCGATCAAGACGCACGTTTTGATATATAATATGTCCTGCAACTCTTCGAGTTGCACCATTCTCTTCGAGTTGCAGGACTAGTAGCGGACCGAAAAAGCGTCCGGAAGATGAAAAAAAACTAGAAAAAACATTTCCAAGAATGGAAATGGTGTGAATGCTGAAAGCAATGCTGAATGAGCTGAAGAAATTGTTGAAACAATGCTGAATGAGCTGAAGAAAGAAAGAAGAAAAGGACAGAAGGAAAGAAAGAAAATGGGAAGGGTAGATGGAGAAAGAAAGAAAGAACAAAAGGACAGAAAGAAAGAAGACACAGAGAGAAGGGTAGATAGAGAAAGAAAAAGGTAAGAAAAACAGAATAATAGAACATAAAGAGAATAGAGAATGAATGAAAGAGACAGAGGAGTAGTAAGAAAGAAGGAAAGATATTGGGGTGGATAAATGAAAGAGAGAGATATACAGAGAGCAGTAGAAAGAAAGAAATGGGGTAGAAACATAGAAAGAGAAAAGGAGTAGAAAGAAAAACAGAAAGAAACAAAGAAGTAAAAAGAAATGGGGTGAAAGAAAGAAAGAAAGAAAGAAGAAAAAGAGAGAGGGGGATGATAGATAGAAAGAGGTAGATGGATGGATGGATAGGGAGGGAAAGATAGAAAGAAGTTATGTAAAATACAAATGAAGGAGTAAAGAAAGAAAGAAAAAGAGAGAAAAAAAGAGACAAAGAGTTTATAGATAGATAGATAGATAGATAGATAGATAGATAGATAGATAGATAGATAGATAGATAGATAGATAGATAGATAGATAGATAGATGTTAAAAGCTGCGTCCTATGTCCCAGGCTCCACCTCTAATTGTACTACTATTAATAGAGTTGGAAAGACTAAATGTCTGAACTTAAATTCATGAGAAAAATATAAATTGTTGGAGATGTTTACATCAAAAGTATAAAATAATTGAGAGGTTGATGAATGTGAACTGAAAACCTGTGTGTGTGTGTGTCTGACGGTCTCTCTGTCTGCGTGTATATGTGCAGAAAGCCACAGAACTCCTCTCTCCCTAATGATCTGATTGATTGGCAGCCTGCCCTCAGAAGTTACCATGGCGACTCAACTAACTGCTTACATTTTACTGTGTGGAACAGTGTTGTGTTTGTGTGTTTGTTTGTTTGTGTATGTGTGCATGTGTGACTGTGTGTGAGTGTCTGTGTGTGTCTGTCTGTGTGAGTGTGATGCCTGTGTTTGTGCGTGGACATTCCTCTGTCAGTCTGGGTATCGTGTGTGTGGGTGGGGCTGTGTTTAAAAAACATATTAAAAAGACGACAG